>NC_138378.1:58147911-58155182 GCF_054177405.1 Leptonychotes weddellii
GACACATAGCGATTCACCCTCTGCAAGGCTCCTGGTTGGCTGGAAGTAGTACAAGGCCATGCTAAAAATTATACCTGTTCTGCCTTTGGAAGCTCCCTGCCTGCTGGTTGTAAGAAGTGCTACTGGCTGGTTCCTGTTAGGAAATGTCCAATGCAGCCTAGTACAGAGAAACCGCTTCCTAATTAGCGTTGACCTTGTGTGTAGCTCAAGAAGCCAAACTCCAGGTGGTGGCAATCCCTACTCCTTGGACCTTAAACTCTGCATTGGTGGGCAATTCCTTTGGTTCCTTTCACCTTCTTGGAGAAGCTAAAAATAGCGGTCCAGAGCATGTATTGGAGAGTTGGACTGGACATAAATCCTGGGAGGAAAATAACCTAATCTGTGTGTGTCATGTTTTCCACTACTGTAAAATGAGAATAATTATAGTAGCAACAACCTCATAGGGTTGTGTGAGGATCAAATGGCTGAATAACATCAAAGCGGAAGAAGAGTCTCTGGACAGACAGAATTTATTCACAATATTACTTATTCTTACCAGGGACAAGAATATCCTAAAAGTTTTCAGAGAGAAAAAAAAATCACACACAGTGCACTGGGAATAAGAAGATAATCATGGTGAGGGGCTCCTGGGTGGCTCAGTCGGTTGGGCATCTGCCTTTGGCTCAGGTCATGATCCCAGGGTCCTGGGATGGAGCCCTGCACCGGGCTCCCTGCTCAGCGGGAGCCTGCTTCTCCCTCTTTTCCCCACTCATGCTCTCTTCTTTTTTTATTTTTTCTTAAAACGTTATTTATTTATTAGAGAGAGAGAGGGAGAGAGCACAGGCAGGGGGAGCAGCAGAGGGAGATGGAGAAGCAGACTCCCCGCTGAGCAAGGAGCTCGATGCGGGACTCGATCCCAGGACCCTGGGATCATGACCCAAGCCAAAGGCAGACGCTTAACGACTGAGCCACCCAGGTGCCCCTCATGCTGTCTTCTCGCTATGTCCGCCTGTCTCTCTCTCAAATAAATAAATACAATCTTTAAAAAAGAAAAAAACAAAGAAAAGAAAAGAATCATGGTGACATATCAGTAGTAACATTAGAAGCCAGAAGCAAAAGGAATAATGTCCACAAAATTAATTTCCACTTAGAATGTCATGCCCTGGCAAATTGAGCATGAGGACATAATAAAGATATTTCCAGACAGGCAAAGTCTCAAAAAGTTTTCAGCAGTTTCAGGCACTAGTTCCAAGTAGTAGGGATTAACACGACCCAGGCCTTTCACAGGAAGCTACTGGAATATGTATTTCATCAAAAAGAGGGACAAAATCAAGAAAGAAGACATGGAAATGCAAAGCAGAGCACCCAGGACAGGAAAGTAGTAAAGGGATTCCCAGGCTGAGAGCTGTGCCTTGGCCAGGAGAACATCACCGCAGATGTGCAGGAGGCACATGGAAAGGGAGGTTATCCAGCAGACTTGACTGCAGGGGAACTTGTACTGAGAGGCACTCTACAGAATATTGGGGAATATTAGAACACTTAGCAATAGATTCAGGGAAAACTGAGTAAATGAAAAGATGAGGCAATGAATAACAAGAAAATTAAAGCATCTTGCAAGAAAGGAAATGTAATAAGAGTATACTATTCAGCTCAGCAGTGTGCAAGATTTATTTAACATAAAGATGACTGTGGATTTTTTTAAGATATAATTGCTTTGAGAGATAGGGAAAAGAGTAGAAAGTGTTTGAAAGTTAAAATCTTCAGCTGCCATAATAGGAAAACAGTAGATTATATATAAATGGATGAATCGAAAGAGAGCAGCATACAGTTTCTGACTTGGAAATATGGTGACCACAGAAGAAACATCAGGTGGATGCCTTTGGAGCCGAGGAGAGAGAGGCAGGGAGGACAGTGATTGGTTTCTGGCTTTTGTTTGTTTGTTTGTTTTTTCTTCAGATTTTATTTATTTATGAGAGAGAGAAAGAGAGAGAGAGCACAAGGGGGGAGGAGGGCAGAGGGAGAGGGACAAGCAGATTCCATGCTGAGCAGGGAGCCCCATGCGGGGCTCAATCCCAGGACCCTGGGATCATGACCTGATCCGAAGGCAGATGCTTAACAACTGAGCCACCCCGGCGCCCCAAGCTACATACATTTTTAAGTACTTGGCTAATCTAAGGTTTTGACACTCCTGAAATAACAGTGCTTTTTCTTTAGTTTGGTGTCCATGAGGCCCTGAGCAATTGCTGTCTTAAAATCAGCTGATTCATTTAAAGATTCTGTTCTAACAAAGTGAGAAGAGTAGAGGATATGGAAGTCTTTTATTGCCATTACTTTTCATTTAAATTTCTAGATTTGGTCTTCAAGAGATTTATTAACTCCTCAAGACTTTATCATCTTCTATTCTTAGTTGATTTTAAATGTTTTCAAGGGCATAAAAAAGATGGGAAGTTTATGTAACTATGACAGTAAAACCAGGATGGGGGGGTGTGGGGGGGGGTGAAGAAGGTCATAGCTCAGGATTACAGAGATGAATATGCTTTGAGCAATCAGCATTATGCCCTGGTTGTAAAGATGGCTAAACATTGGGAAATTTATTGTGATTCACTATATTAAGAGATTACATGAGAAAAACTATGTGCTCATTATGATAGCTACAGAAAAGATTTCATAAAATTTAACATCTATTATTAATCAAAACTCTTAAACTAGAAATACATGGGACTTCTTTAACTTGAGAAGGGACAGTTTTCAAGAACCAATAGCAAATATCACTCTTTATGGTGAATGCCAGGGGACATTCCTCAATTTCTCGGGAAAGCCCATTAAAATCAGGAACTAAAAACCAGGAGGATTAGG
This sequence comes from Leptonychotes weddellii, assembly GCF_054177405.1. Taxonomy (NCBI): domain Eukaryota; kingdom Metazoa; phylum Chordata; class Mammalia; order Carnivora; family Phocidae; genus Leptonychotes; species Leptonychotes weddellii. The sequence continues at coordinate 58,150,747 of NC_138378.1, forward strand.
GTGTTACTCAACATTTTTCTGAAGGCCCTTGTCAAAATAATAGGAAGAGGTTCATTTATAGGAAAGAAAAATATAAAACTGTCATTATTTGCAGTTGATATGATCATCCACTGAGAAAATACCAAAATAATCAACTGAAAAATGTAGGATTACTGTGAGAGTTTAATAAAAAGTCAAATTACTAGATAAATATTCCCCCACCAACTTTCACATATGCCAAACATAACCAATTAGAAAACATAATAAAAAATTTTTATTCATGACAGCAACAAATACTATAAACTATCTATGAATAAACAGGAATTTAAAATATGATTCCCCGTCTAAAAATTTCACAGACAACAGGGCAAAAACAAACAATTGGTAAAAGGATGTCTTGGACTATTCTTGCAACTTTTCTATACCATAAAAACTATTTCAAAATACAAAGTTACCAAAAAACTCAAGAGGTGAAAAAGAGAATGGACAATGCTGAAAGGAAAATGAATGATCTGAACATATAAATGGAGACTCAATCTCACAACCCTAAGCAAAATGACAGCAAAAGGGAAATCAAGAGTAAAAGGATAATCCATGAAAGGCAAATCCAAAGGTCCTGGGAATCATAAAAGTTCCAGATAGAAAGCAAGAATGGATGGAGAAGATACAATTACAAACAAAACAAAACAAAACAAAAACCAGAGTAAAAACTTTCCTGAACTGAAAAATGTTTTCAGGTTGAAAGGGTTCACAAAGCGGCAGGCAGAATTCAGGAAAAAAGAAACAAACCTGGCCACATTTTAGTGAAACTTCTAAACCCCCAGGAATAAAGAGGAGATCTTGCAAGCTTTCAGACAGGATTATGGTTCCCCAAATGAAAAGATAATCAGGCCAGGTTCAGATTTCTCATCTGCATAGTTTGACTCTAGATATAGGGAAACAACATTTAGAGGCATTTGGAAGTAAAGGACCATGAGTTGAGATTCCTATTCTGAGCCAAGTTATCATTATATATGAAAACAAAAGACAGACTTTTTTCAGACATACAATGGCACAGAAAATATATAGACATATGCTCTTTCTGAAGAAATTTCCAAGAAATTGGTTGGGAAGTACTCCAACCAAATAAACATTAAATTCAGAACAAAGATCTCAAAATAGGGTTAGATTTAACTCTATATCTCTATCTATCTATCTATCTATCTATCTATCTATCTATCTATAAGAAACAGTGGTAAGCCATACACTAAATATAATTAAATCTAAATGGATGATGCTAATATGATTACAAACTGTTGTGTAAGGATTAAGAAGATTCTTGAAAACAGAAAGAGCCATTCTATAAGGAAGGATGTAAATAAAATTAGGTATTAGTTTAATAAAAAGAAAAACAGAAATTGCAGCAGGGAGGAAGGGAAAGAATGAAAGAAGTGAAAAATTAAGTGTTCAAATCATTTCATCTATTTTTTTTTAAGATTTTATTTATTTACTTGAGAGAGAGAGTAAGAGTGAGAGAGAGCACAGAGGGAGAGGGAGAAGCAGACTCTCCGCTGAGCCTAGAGCCTGACACCGGGCTCGACCCCAGGGCCCTGAGATCATGACCTGAGCTGAAGGCAGCCGCTTAACTGACTGAGACACCCAGGGCACCCCCCCCCAAAATCATTTCATCTTAATGATGGGAAGCAGAGTTACCAGTTGATGAACCCAGCAAAATTCAGCAAAGGAGAAAAAAGGAAACATAGTAAAGTATATCAGTAGATGTAAAATAAGATGAAAGCATTAGAACCCATAAAAATGAGTTGAATTCCCTATAAAAATAGACTCTTAAATATCTTCTGTCTAAAAAATGTACCAGGAACAAAAAGATAAAAGTTGGAAATAAAGAACCAAATAGATCATGCAAACACAAAGTGTTATGGCTTGAATCCTGAACCCCCCCAAAGACATTTTGAAGTTTTAGCCCTCAGAATGTACCTTATTTGGTTCTTCTCAGTGTGACCTTATTTGGAAATAGGGTTTTTACAGAGGTAATCAAATTAAAATGAGGTCATTATGGTGGGCTTTAATGCAGCATGACAGGTGTCCTTGTAAAAAAGGTGCAATTTGGACACAGACAGGGACATGCCCAGAGGGAAGAGAATATGAAGACACACAGACAGAAGAGGGCCATGCGACTAGAGCAATGCATTTACAAGCCAAGGAACACCGGGGATTTCCAATACCAGAAGCTAGCTAGAAGAGGTAAGAAAGGATTCTCCCCCTAAAGCCTTTAGAAAGACCATGGCCTTGCTGACACCTTGATTTCAGGCTTCACCTCCAGGACTGTGAGACAATAAACTTGTGTGGCTTTAAGCCACCAAGTTTTTGGTACTTTGTTATAGCTGCCCTAGGAAACTAATACACAAAGTCAGCAGGAGTCCCCAAGTTATCATCTGATAATAGAGATTCCAAAGCCAAAAACATTAAATGTGACAGAAATGAATATTTTATAAGGATAAATAATAGAGCCCATCAGAGAAAATATAACATTTTTTGTTATCAGACATGAACGCAGCAAAGTATTTATGGCAAAATTGCTCAGAAACAGGACGTTGATAAAACTACTACCAAGTGGGGAGGGGGGTGATATTTCTCTTTAATAATCTGACAGCTCGAACTGACAAATAATAGATGAGTCACATGTTTGCACTCACAACTACTTAGATAGGTATAAAAACTATAGCTTATCAATTCCTTATAATGATCAAATCTTCCTCACAAGCTCTCCTGACTTGGCACTGAAAGGAGTAGTACTTACCTTTGCTAATGAATGGTATCTCAGTCTCTCTTGGATCTTTTGTCTCTTTGGGGTATATGCTCAGAGTTTCACATTTCTTCTTCCATTCCCTACCACTCCATTCAGCAAAGGGGGTTTGGATCTGTGTGGGCAGGACCTGGTGTTGTCTTCAGAGTCACCTAACTGGGGGGGAATCCACGGCTTAAGTCTGTGGCTTGTGGTCTCCTTATCCTTCTCTGAACCCAGGCAGGCCCTAGTAGCCCTGCTTGGGATTGGCAGCCACAGTGTTTACATTCCTCCACATCAAACCAACATCAGACCCCTAGCTTTTGTTGTCCACCTGCAGCCTCTGTGGTGGGGTCAGCTCAACCTTCACTGTGGAAGCCAGCCACCCACCTTGGGGGGATATAGGAACTTCTGACTCTTTTCACACTACACAGATACCAAGGAAGGCAAAGGGTACAACTTGGGCCCTTTTCTCTACCTAACTTCACCACGGGATCATGCTTATATTGTCACAGTCTGGCTTGTCCCCACATGATGGTGAGGAGGCCACTGTATGTGGCAGACACTCCCAAGAGTTCTCAATGAAAGGGAGGTACAAGCCCACTCCGATTCCAGCTCTCCTGATTTCCTATTGATGAAGGATAGTTGGAAGGCAGGCAGGCAGGGACAAAGGGCCCCTGGCCCTAAGAGGAAACCTCCCTTGGGACACCTGGGTGGCTCAGTCGTTAAGCATCTGCCTTCGGCTCAGGTCATGATCCCAGGGTCCTGGGATCGAGTCCCGCATCGGGCTCCTTGCCCAGTGAGGAGCCTGCTTCTCCTTCTCCCTCTGCTGCTCCCCCTGCTTGTGCTCTCTCTCTCTGACAAACAAATAAAAAATCTTTAAAAAAAAAAAAAAAAAGGAGGAACCCAACCTGGAAGGAGCCCTCCACCCTTTCCCACGTGATAGATAGGGGACAAAAACCTGACTGAATGACAGGCGCAGGGAGGGTTAATCAGATTAAAACAGCTCTCCAGGGCGCCTGGGTGGCTCAGTTGGTTAAGCGACTGCCTTCGGCTCAGGTCATGATCCTGGAGTCCCGGGATCGAGTCCCGCATCGGGCTCCCTGCTCGGCGGGGAGTCTGCTTCTCCCTCTGACCCTCCCCCCTCTCATGCTCTCTGTCTTTCATTCTCTCTCTCTCAAATAAATAAATAAAATCTAAAAAGAAAAAAAAAAAGTTCTTTAAAACAGCTCTCCAACAAGCCCATAAAAACCCCTAGATGTAGAAACTCCGGTGGCAACCCTCTCGGGTCCCCTCCCTCTTGGGGAACTTTGTACTCTAAACTTTACTATCGCTCAATAAACCTTGCTTTGCTGCCCACCACTCTGTCTGCTCTACCACTTCATTCGGCGTGACCAAGAACGGCAGGCACTGACAGAGGAAAAAAATCCTGTAACTTTTACTTGCAGCCACTCTACGCCACCACCAGTACAATATCACCCTCAAAACCACTCCGTCCAAGATTACGGATGGAATAAGGTGGTCAGAACACAGATCTTTTCCCTTTTCCAATACAGAGGACAAGAGCAAGACAGAAAAAGTGATCTCCTGGGGTGTCTGGATGGCTCAGTCGGTTAAGCGTCTGCCTTCGGCTCAGGTCATGGTCCCACGGTCCTGGGATCGAGCCCCGAGCCCC
>NC_138378.1:58155682-58182954 GCF_054177405.1 Leptonychotes weddellii
TCTCCCTCTCCCACTCCCCCTGCTTGTGTTCCCTCTTCACTGTCTCTCTCTTTCTGTCAAATAAATAAATAAAATCTTTTTTTTTTTAAAGATTTTATTTATTTATTTGACAGAAAGAGAGAGACAGTGAAGAGGGAACACAAGCAGGGGGAGTGGGAGAGGGAGAAGCAGGCTTCCTGCCGAGTAGGGAGCCGGATGAGGGGCTCGATCCCAGGACCCCAGGATCATGACCTGAGCCGAAGGCAGACGCTTAACGACTGAGCCACCCAGGCGCCCCATAAATAAAATCTTAAAAAAAAAAAAGTGATCTCCTAGCAAGGACTTCACAGAGTTCTGCTTACTTGTGGCTTACTTTAAACTCAGCATACAAAAATCCCTGAGGCCTGGATTTGGATATGCTAATGAATGTAAGGAATTTAGAAAATCCTTTTCTCTCTGGTGAAAGCCTGATTTCTAAAGAATATTGTATTTTAGATTTTTAAAAATCCTATTTTGGTGATCAAAAGCTGAACATAGACTACCACTTTCTCTTTTTATCTCTGGCTGTAACTGTCCAAATTTTCACCTAAGGCAATAGATTACTCTGGGGAGTGGAAGAAGAACACACATATGGAAATGTGAAAAAGAGCAGCACATTCATTTAAAGCACAAATGTTATCCCTGTTTACACATGGTTTCTATAAACAGAGAAAACACATTCTTTTCGATTGCTTACAGAATATCCATAAAAATTGATCATGTACTTGGCCCAAAGAAAATCTTAATAGATTCCAGAAATATAAAGATTTTACAGGCCACATTCTCTGCCCACAATTCAATTAGGCTAGAAATCAACAGAAGAATATAGAAACATAACAAAACAGAAACACTTAACCACTTCAAAATTGAAGAATGCTTTCTAAAATCTCCCCTGAATCAAAAAGGAAATAAAACCTGAGATCACAATTTATTAGGCATTAACAAAAGAATAGTAATTTATAATAAAACCTATGGGAAATGACTAACGTTATAGTCAAAGGAAAATTTATAACCTTAACTATTTTTATTATTTTATAAAAGAGTGAAAACAAATGAACTGGTCTTGTACTCCAGTAGTATGGATGGCTAGGTGTTTTCTAGTCCCTAAGATTCTCCTGAAAAAAGAAGAAGAAGAAGAAAAGAAGAAGGAGGAGGAGGAGGAGAAAGGAAAAAACCTAAAATACAGAATTAAGTATATTTTAAAAGCTTATTCTTTTTTTTTTTTTTAAAGATTTTATTTATTTATTTGAGAGAGAGAGAATGAGAGACAGAGCATGAGAGGGAGGAGGGTCAGAGGGAGAAGCAGACTCCCTGCCGAGCAGGGAGCCCGATGCAGGACTCGATCCCGGGTCTCCAGGATCATGACCTGAGCCGAAGGCAGTCGCTTAACCAACTGAGCCACCCAGGCGCCCTAAAAGCTTATTCTTAAAAGCATTCGACAGGACTGTAAAATAACAAGGAATGGCCAGGCCAAATATCTAAGGGAAAGAAGGAACTCAAAGACTACCAAAGTCACATTTTCCTCAAAGACATTTGTCTAACTTGGCAAACTTACACTTAGGTTGATAGTCACGGCTTGTTGAAGCTTGAAGACAGAAGACAAAATCTAGAAGCCTCTAAAATTAATTAGTAAATCTAATAGGAGAATCCATCCATTACATCTGGGATTCCTTACAGTAGGATTATGCCCCCAGTGTAGGGAAAAAAAATTAAATACACCACCCTAACACACACATATATTCACACACACATGACTTCAAGGAAAATTGCATTGGCACTGAAGCCAGCCCTTAAAGAGTCCTAAACTCAAATTCATATGACCAAGGTAATCCCAGAAGTCTCAAACCATGAGCTCTAAATCACAAGTGACTTGGGAGTCTGTTTAAAGTGTCTAGTAAGGGGTTAACTCAGCTGGCTTGGGCTGTCCAAACCCTGTACATTCTAAAGAAGGGGATGTTCTTTGATCAGTTCCTTGGAATATCTTGCCCGATAAGCGTCTGATACAGGTAAGTTATCTTGCCTAAGAACTGGGGCCATGGGCCACATCCAACAGGCTACCTATCTGTGATTTCTGGTGAGAGACTTGGGCCATGCCATATTAGACCTTTGGAGGGACTGGACATTGAATAACTAAGTTCAATCACACGGGCATTCTAGGCCTACATGACAGAACCCCAATAAAAACCCTGCACACCAAAGCTCAGGTGAGCTTCCCTGGCAGGCAATACTTCATTTGTAATAATAATAATGTACAGTAGAGAATCCATATGAATATCCTGGCAAATTATCAGAATTGATAATTTTAATTATTAGAATTTAGCAAGGTTAGCACTAGCAAGACCTAGAGAGGGAGCTTTTGAAGCTTAAGCAAACATATGGTAAAGCAGACATGAATACGTTCCCAGACTTCACATTTGAAGATCCTAAATTTGAAGTCATGGAGAGCCCCAGTCCTGGAAAAACCATGTAAAATTTATTTGGTAATTTCACCTAGATTAGTTGTACAACTGGATCAGAATAAACATTTCCCAATTGTCAAAAAAAAAAAAGAATTTAGCAAGGTTGCTAAATACATCAAAACACAAAAATCAATCACATGTCTTGGAGCCAAAATATAGTTAATCTAAGAAAAAATAAAGAAGGTTGAGAAAGAAAAAGCCTACATACCAGCAAAGAAATAGAGCCTGGGAAATAACATATAACTAAAGATTACTGGTGGATGGGCCAAATATATGAAAACTGAACAGGGAAAAGAAAAAAAACACAAGCTAGGCATTCATGGAAATTTAGTGTATAATAAAGATGGCATTCAGGGGCGCCTGGGTGGCTCAGTCGTTAAGTGTCTGCCTTCGGCTCAGATCATGATCCCAGGGACCTGGGATCGAGCCCCGCATCGGGCTCCCTGCTCCGCGGGGAGCCTGCTTCTCCCTCCCCCACTCCCACTGCTTGTGTCCCTTCTCTCGCTGTTTCTCTCTGTCAAATAAATAAATAAAATCTTAAAAAAAAAAAAAAGATGGCATTCAAAGGGGAGAAAATGTACTCTTAGTAAGTATTATTGGTACAGATGGCTTAATATTTCAAAAAATGTGATGTTAAAATGATTTATTTTTTACACCAAAATAAAATCTAGAGGATCGAAAACATAAACTGAAAATTAATAAAGGCATAAAACAAAATTAAAGGAAATATATAATTTAAAAATCATGAAAAGCATAAAACACTTCGGAATAAATCTAAGACAGAATATGATGACCTCTACCCAGGAAACTATAAAATATTACCAAAAAAAATTAAAGAAGATTGAAATAGTCATGTTAATGAATTAGATTCCATATTGTAAAGATGCCAATTCTTTCTAAGTTGATCAGCAGATGTAATGTAAACCCATTCAAGATCCCAACAGGTTTTTACAGAAATTAACAAAGGTATATGGAAGGGCAAAGATCCAAGAAGAGCCAAGACACACCTGAACAAAGTGGGTAGATTTGATTAACCAGCTCTGAAGACTTACTATAAAACTATAGTAACAAATAATCTGATTTGGGAATGAGAAGAAAGAAACTGAGGAAAAAAAAAAATGAGAGCACAGGTATGTGGGAAGGTTGGCCTTTAAAGAGAGCTGGCACTGCAATCCCTGGGGGAAGGATAGAATTTTCAGAACATCACAGTGGGACAATCGGGTATAATATAGGGGAAAAAACTAAATGAGGAACTTAATTGTATTTGTATTCTTTCCTGTTAGAGGGTTATATACTCCTACCCATTGCCATAAGATTCATCGTGCCTCCCTGTACGAAGAGTTTATGTTCCCATTTCACTGTGTCTGGCTTGAGCACTTGCATATGCCCCATCCAGACAGATTATTTAAGTGTAAGACGATCTTGCTCTTTCCTCTGCCCTAAGAATGGCATGTCTCGTAAAGGGCTGTTCTTTCAGTCTGATTCCCAAAAGGAGAAGACGCATGGGACTTGCAATGAGAAACAACTTGGGATGCAGTTGAAGCAGCAAACCTGCAGTTGCTGATATTAACATGAGCAAGAAGTAATATATGTTGGTGCAAGCCACTAAAATTTTTGAGCAGAGCATTGTTTGTCACTGCAGCAAAGTTGACTAAGAGAGACAGGCATCTCTTTCACATCTCACACGAAAATGAATTTCAGGTGGCTTAAGCATGTAAATAGGAAAGCAAGAACAATAAAGGTTTTAGAAAAGGATATAGGGAGCATGGCTTCATGAACCTAGGAGAGGGAAGATACCTTGTTTTTGTTTATTTGTAGTCTTCTTGTTTTTAATCCTCTAACATGTCATTAGTGCTATTTTATACAGTTAATCCTTGTTTATCTCTACCTGCATGTTTATTATTTCCATTGGTTTTCATTTTTCTTGCCTCTCATGCCCACTTCAGGCATCTCATCTATATGGGGTCTCTCTCTACATGGAAGAAAGAATCTTTCCTTCTCCCTGAAATATATCCTTTAGACTTTAGACGACCCTTCTGATGATTTCACCTTTTGATGATCTCATTTGTCCCTTTTTTTCTTTCACTTTCTGTTTGTCTGAAAATATCTCTACTTCTTTTTTCATTATTCTTAAAAGGTATTTTTTCAGGGCATAGAGTTCTAGGGTGCAACTATTTCCTTTCAGTACATGAAAGTATCATTCCATTAACTTCTGGCTTCCAGTGTTCCTGTTGAGCGCTGGGCTATCGGCCTCACTGTCATTCCTTTGAAAGTAATCTGTCTTCTATGGATGCTTTTATGATTTTATCCTTGCTTCTGGGGTCCTTCAGTTTCATTATGTTATGTCTACTTACAGATTTCTTGGTATTTATCGTGCGTGGGGATTCATTAATATTCTTAAATCTGTACATTGATGTCTTTCATCAGTTATGAAAAATTCCCAAGCATTATCTCTTCAATATTGCTTCACTCTCTTTCCTTGCATGTATTAGTCAAGGTTCTCCAGGAAAACAGAACCAACAATGTGTGTGTGTGTGTGTGTGTGTGTAGAGAGAGAGAGAGAGACATTTTAAGTAATTGGCTCATGCAATTGTGGAGGTGTGGCAAGTCCAAAATCCAGAGAAGGCTGGTAGACTGGAGACTCAGGGAAGAGCTGCAGCCTGTGTCCAAAGACAGTTTGCTGGTAGAATTCTTTCTTGCATGAGGAGATTAGCCTTCTATTAGGGCCTTCAGTTGATTTCATGAGGCCCATCTGCATAATGAGGGGTTATTGGCTTTATCAGAGTCTACTGATGAAAATGTTTATCTCATCTAAAAAATGCCTTCACAGAAATACCTATAATAATGTTTGACTAAATATTGGGGTACCATGTTTTAGCCAAGTTGACACCTTAACACCAACCATCACATTGTAGAACTCTACTTAGGTACATTTTAGACCTTCTTACTTTGTGGCACTCTGTCTCTTTCTCTTTTATATTCTCCATATCTGTTTCTTTATGCAAAATTTTGGATAATTTTTTTGACTGACCTTTTGCTTCACTAATTCTCTGTTTATATCTAATCTTCTGTTAAACCCATTCATTTGATTTATAATTTCAATTACCAAATTTCCTTTCTATAAGGTTTATCTGGTTCTTTTTTTTTTTTTAAGATTATTTATTTGTTTATTTGAGAGAGAGAGCAGAGCAAGTGAGAATATGAGTAGGGCGAGAGGGGAGAGGGAGAAGCAGACTCCCCGCTGAGCAGGGAGCCTGACTCGGGGCTTGATCCCAGGACCCTGGGATCATGACCTGAGCCAAAGGCAGATGCTTAACTGACTGAGCCACCCAGGCACCCCTATTTGGTTCTTTTACTAATATGCTTGGTCATTCCTCATATTGTTCTTTACTAATTTTTCCCTATACCTTTCTTTTATTTCACATTCTGTTTCTGATAATTCCTGTATCTGAAGTCTTTGATGATCTGATTGTGCTAACTCTGGTTTCTGCTGGCTTTGGTCATAGTATCTTGTTTTCTTTTGTATTTCATGATTTTTGATTATATACAATATTTTATAGAATTTTATTTCTGAGAATTTTTGAGGCCTGGAATGAAGGTAGGTTTTCTTCTACCATGTGCCTGAGGGCACATTCTACCCAAGAACACTTTAAGTCCTCAGCCTGACCATCTAGATAGAGCAAACTCAGGCTATAAGCCTACTTACTTGATTATAAATTCTCAAGTGAGATTTTGTTTGTCCGTTTTCCTTAGTAGTAAGATTTGAGGCAGAGAAGTCTCCTTACAGTCTCCTGGGGGCATCTCTGAGGGTGAATAGATCTATTACTTGATCCTGTTACACTAGAATAAGGGTGAGGCTTTTAAGGTCCTAGTTTCACTAGGTCTCATAATAGATGCCCCCTCCCCCAACTCTTGGGGTCCCTGAACTTTGTCTCTTATCTTCAGGACTATGAAGCCATAAAAAAACAAAGTTTGTGTTTATCCAGTTCAGTAAATGCCCTCAAAGAAAAAAAAAAAATCAATTTTATTGCTCAGCTTATATCCCTGGGTACTTTTATCCCTTTTCACTTCGTTTCTCGCCTGAGTGTTCCTCACTTTCTTGCTAGATCACTAATGCATTGAAAGAGATGATTGTAAATTTTATTGTGTTTTATTTGTTTTTACCTGAAGGGTTGGCCAGATTACCTAGTTTGCCATACCTGCTGGAAATGGACATCGTTTCTACAGGTGAATGAACACTGGTGATAAAGCTGCAGCTTTTTTGACTTGTGGCCAAATCTTTATTAGATTTCCAGGTATTTCCTACTTTTGACTTGGGAGGCAGTCTGTCTTTTTAGCCAACTTCTTTCGAACTCCAATCTAAAAAGTGTTTTCTTTACAAGATTAACTCTCAAACAGTGACTTAATTTCCAAGTCCCTCAGGTTCTGTTAGGCTTAGGGCACACTGCAGCAGAGTGAGTTACACTTGATTTACACAGATTCTTTCTCTCCTTGCATCTCTGTACGTCTTTTTGTTACTTGAAAATTACACATTATTTAAACTGAGAATGGTTTTTAATTGGTTAATTGTTTCATCGGAAAACACAGGTCCTTGATATATGTCAGGACACCTGAAGTCACGCATATGTTGTGAATAACGAAATTTACAAATGCCATCACATGATATAATTTCCCCCTGAACTGCATTAAATTATTACTGAAATTTTAAATTCCCTCAAACTTTTTAAAAAAAGATTTATTTATTTATTTGAGAGAGAGAGTGAGTGAGTGCGCACAAGCAGGGGCAGGGGCAGAGGGAGAGGGAGAGAGAGAATCTCAGGCAGACAGCCCACTGATTGTGGAGCCCAACACAGGGCTCCATCCCAGGACCCTGAGATCATGACCTGGGACAAAATCAAGAGTCAGTTGCTCAACCAACTGAGCCACCCAGGTGTCCCTAAATTCCCTCAAACTTTTAAGGAGTGTTTAAATACAGGATCAGAGTCTTTTATAAAACTATTAAGAGAAGTTAAAATAAACCTATCCTACCTTGCATAATGACTGAATAGAACATTAATTGTAAAGTCCAGTCTATGGTGATGAGACAGTGTAATTGTGCTTGTTCAAAAGTATGAACAGAGGAGAAGGACAAGTCACAGGAGATTAGCAGCATTCTCCTGCCCTTCTGAGTGATAACCCAGCATCAGAGCTGGAAGAAATGCAGGAAGGGGATCGCAAAGGAAGACATAATATGAACTCAGACAGCCAAGGACCTACCTCAGAAGGGCATGCTCGATGTTGTAAATGCCTCCATAAAGAAAATGACTAACAACTGCCTTTTGTCTCCTTTGCAACTCTATCCATTTGCTGGCATAAAGATAACACTTAGTGTATTTTTGAAACAAAGTAATTTCCTCTAAATGCTGGCGACTCCCTGTGAGCTGAACACTTCTGTGCTAGGGCATGAATTTCTTCAGATTGAGAGGAGGGTCAGCTGAAGCCACCTGCCCTATTAGTGTCACATTATGCAGACTGTTGAACCAACTGTTACTTTTGGTGCTTTCATTGCAGCAGAAGCTACACTGCCCGTTGCTTCATAGACATGCCTCCATAGACCTCCTGAATCCCATTTCTGTAAAAGGTAATTATTTCCAGTGCATTTCCTCACTGAAGTTTTACTGTTTTATTTCTCACTTGAAAAGTAGCTGTGCCCTGACCAGGAAGTTGCTAAATAGTCTCGTAAACCAATCTCACTCTCTATCTCTCTTTCTGTTTCTGGTTTATTTTTATTTTTATTTTTTTTTTAAGATTTCTTATTTATTCATTTGAGAGAGAGAGCGGGGTGGGGGGACACAGGGAGAGGGAGAAGCAGCTCAGCGGGGAGCCCAATGCTGGGCTCGATATGGGGCTCGATCCCAGGACCCAAAGATCATGACCTGAGTCAAAGGCAGACGCTTAACCATCTGAGCCACCCAGGCGACCCTCTGTTTCTTTAGATAGTATATGGGTGACTTATAAGATCATCAACTCAAATGAAAGAGCTTTTAATGGGCTATAACTATCCCCAAAGTATTTTCTGCCTAAGAATAATTACTTTCTGAGAGTTTTACATTTTCTTCAACAACATTAGGACTAGAGACTATCTTCCTTCACAGGGCTCTACACACACACACACACACACACACACACACAAGCTCTTTTATACTTATTGAGATTTACTGCATGGAAAACAGCAAGACTGCATTGCATTGTGGTGGGGCTGCTGGGCAGCAGGCTAGACACACCTCCTTGTATACCCCAAACTTGTCGTGACTTATTCACATTTGTGCTCTCACAAAATTACAAGGTTTTGATTGTATTGAAACTTCAGGGTCACCCAAAGATGGTGATTCAGTCGGTTAAGCATGTGACTCTTGATCTCAGCTTAGGTCTTGATCTCAGGGTTGTGAGTTTAAGCCCTGCATTGAGCTCCACACTGAGCGTGGAGCCTACTTTAAAAAAAAAAAAAATAGTCAAGTCAGAAAACATTGAGTCTACAAATGCCAATGACCAGGTATTTCTAAACAGATGGAGTTTACTTGGAATTCTAAGAGCCTTCAAATAACTGGATCTCAGAGTTAGCGTTTTACATAATTCAGTATATTTCTTTTCCATCTGTTAAAGTCTATAGAGAGCAGACTTTTATATTTGCTCTAAGAAAGAAACTGGAGACTTAGTTCACTGAAATTTATCTGACATCAAATTTCAAGACCAACCATGAGAATTGTTAATTTGCTGCTCAGACCTTTACATTCATTGGCTTTTTTTTCTCCTTGGAGCATTAATTCTGAATACAAAAGAATCCATCAAAGATCTCTCTCCCAGTTTTCATAGTTGGCTTTTAAAACAAGTTTTCCATGTTCTTCTTATAAATAGCTCTCCCCAGTGATGGAGTCTATATCCTTCCAGATATCAGAGAAAGAAGAGGAGTTTAATATCAATAGTAAAAGCACCATGTATGTGGCATCTTTGGGAGAATTTCATGTCTATAGAGTTATTCAGGCCCCAATCATCCGGATCTTTTGTTTTTCCTTGTATCCTTTTTAGGGAAAATACCTCTCCTTATCACACCACTACTGGAAATGAAGCCAATGAAAAGATTTAGTAGAGTTATTATCCTCTCTGTTCATCAAAGTTTGCTAAAAGGAAAGGTTTTGCCCCGTATCATGAAATACGGACTCTAGGATATTACAGTAACTCTGGGATATCAGTGGAGATCCCTGGATACAAAGGAAAATTAGGTTCAACTTTTAGCACTTTACCCTTGTGTTTTGCCTTTCAAACAACATGCATATAAAAATTAATGACTAAATACTCAACAAATACAAAATTTACTAAAGGTAATTTCTATTTAAAAAAAACCTGAATCACCTTTTAAAAAAGCTATACCATTTGGTTTTTAAATATATATTTTATGACTATTTCAAAGATAATTTTAAGTTGTAGTATATATTCCATGGGCGGCGGTGGTGGTGTTGGCGGTGGGGGGGGCAGGCAGGATGGGTCAGTAATAACACCATATTAGTCTGGGCAATAGCAAACAACTCCCAAGTCTTTATAACAAAGGTTTCTTTCTTTCTCTTGCTACAGGTCCACTCTGGGTCAGCAGGAGGGTTGTGGGAGGGTGGGGGCTCTGCTTCACATTGTTCTCATTTAGGGACCCAGGCTGGTGGAGACTCCACCATCTGGATATTGTTGGTCGGTCACTGGAGTGGGGCAAAGGGAGATAAATAATTAATCACACACCAGCTCTTAAGTGCTTCTGGCCAGAAGAGACATATGTCACTTTATGCACATTTTATTAACCAAAGTCACATGGACATTCTTTAAAATGGGTTGAGCGTTGGAAGAAGAGAACCAGATATTGGTAAGCCATAGGAATGCTACTATAGGTGTTTCCATTTTTTATAAGCCTTTCTACGTTTCAAAGCATTGACACATCCAGTGAAGAAAGACCTTGCTATCAAAATGTTCATGTTCCATTCCCCACCCACAGGACCAGCTTCAGGGTGTGCAACCCATGTGGTCATACAGGGCTCCTGTTCAGAATGGCCCATACTTGGGTTTTAACGCTTTGCTGTTGCTGTTTTTGTTTTTGTTGTTGCTGTTCTTTTAAAGATTTTATTTATTTATTTGAGAAAGAGAGCACGAACGGGGGATAGGAGCAGGAGAGGGAGAAGCAGACTCCTTGCTGAGCACGGAGCCCGACGCGGGGCTTGATCCCAGGACCCTGAGATCGTGACCTAAGCCGAAGGCAGATGCTAAACCGACTGAGCCACCCAGGTGCCCCCGCTGTTGCTGTTTTTTAAAATCCTTAATAATTTCATCTCTGAGCTTGTATTCTTAAATGAAGTCTGATGGTACAGTGGAGCATGTGTGTGAACAGAGGAGATAACACACAGTATGTATGTCCCCTGATGTTCCTTACTACCTCCTTTGCAATATAACATTCACATGCCTCATGAGCACAGGATTCCAGTGGCCCCACAATGTGTGGGAGTTCAATGAGACTCAACGCAAGTAAAAAGTAATCATGCTATGTCTACGCCTGAGTAAACAGGGGTGCTATCAGAACTTGCTTAGAACACAAAAAGATGGCACAGTCTAAGAAACATCAAACCACCAAGGAACCCAATCCCATCCTTTCTTACTCCTATTAACCTATGTGTGTCAGCTAAGCACTACTACTGAAAATGATAACATAGAGGAAAAGGGGAAGGGAAAGACTAGGCCACCCACAGCTCCCCTTCTTTCTAGTCCTTTCCTATTCATCAGTAAAAGGACCAAAGTGGTGGTAGAATGTGTGCATCTCAAGATGTGAAATAAAAACAGTTGAGTTAGTTTTGTGTAGTGCTTCCACCATTCTGGTAAGAACAAAACACATATGCATGCGTGAACTATGAGATAAAAATTATATAATTTTAAGGATTCTGCATATGAGTGAAATGCTTTTATATTTGCATTAGAAACTGGCATTTTCCGGGCGCCTGGGTGGCTCAGATGGTTAAGCGTCTGCTTTCGGCTCAGGTCATGATCCCAGGGTCCTGGGATGGAGTCCCGCATCGGGCTCCCTGCTCAGCAGGGAGCCTGCTTCTCCCTCACCCTCTGCCTCTGCCTCTCTCTCTCTCTCCCTGTCTCTCATGAATAAATAAATAAATAAATAATAAAAAAAAGAAACTGGCATTTTCCAATATAAAAAGAATAGTAAATTTTATGCCAATAATTTAAAATTTTACTTTCTCTTTACTTAGAATGACATAAAATTGCAAATAAAAACCCATGACAAGTCAAGAGAAAGACCATGGAAGAACGGAAGACGTTTCAGGTTTTAGTGCCTTTAAAGGCACTTTTTTTTTTTTTTTACTCCTTGATGAACAAGGGGCCCTCCCTTTGCATTTTGCTCTGAGCCCTGCAAATTATGGAGCAGACCCTGCCCACCCACAAGTCCCAGAGATGCAATGTCTAGGAAGATTCATTTGAGCTATTTTAAAGTGTGAGCTCAGAGATAATCGAATCCAGTGACTTTCAAATTTCTTTTTAGCAGCAGAGCCTATTATTGGGTGAAAGTCCAAAATGGAAAACAGAAAAATGCAAACTGCTTTGGTTCAGCAGGATCTGAGCCCTGTTCACCTGACCTCTCCATTCCCACACTTTCTGGGTGAGAGTAGGGGTCTCTGTGAAGCTCCTAGAGTTCCTCAGGGCACAGTGGGGAAATCTCTGATCCAGAAGTTGAGCAACATGTCCAACCTCCTAATTGCTAATGTGGCCCTCTTTCTTCTGCTTTTTTTTTTTTTTTTTTTTTTTTATTTATTTATTTGACAGAGAGAGAGACACAGCGAGAGAGGGAACACAAGCAGGGGGAGTGGGAGAGGGAGAAGCAGGCTTCCCGCTGAGCAGGGAGCTCGATGCGGGGCTCAATCCCAGGACCCTGGGATCATGACCTGAGCCAAAGGCAGACACCTAATGACTGAGCCACCTAGGTGCCCCTCTTCTGCTTCTTATTGCCACCCAAACCAGCTAGCTAGCTCAAAGTGTGGGGAGACCATTTGATGGCCTTGGCACATTTGTGAATACTCTCATCTTAAAATGGGGGTGGTAATGCCTACCTCAGGGAATTGTGTTAAGGATTGAAAGAGATACTGTAACTAAGTAAGTGCTCAATAATTAATAACTGCAACTTTATCATAATTATTATAATTCTTATTTATTATAATAGTAATATTATTATATTATTATAATTATTATTTAAACCTAGAGTCCTAACTTCCATAGATATTGGTAAAACTTCTGCTTTGTGTTTTAACCTTTTTTAAACATGTATTTTTAATTTTGGTAAATCACATATAAAATTTACCCTCTTAGCCATCTCTAAGTGTACCTTCCAACAGTGTTAAGTATATTCACGTTGTTGTGCAACCAATCTTCAGAATTTTTTCATCTTGCACGATGAAACTCTATATCCATTAAACAGCAGATCTCCTTTTCCCCAACCACCCAGCCCCTGGCAACCAGCATTCTATTCCCCATTTCTATGAAGCTGACTATTTTAGATACCTCATGTAAGTGGAATTGCCTAGTCTAAGCAACAGATAAAAGGAGTAAGAAGCTACAAAATGTTTGATACATGATAAAGAGGTACATGTTCATTCTTTACTCAAAAAGAAAGGCAATTCAGAAACTCGAGGGAAAAGAGCAGAAACTAAACTAAAGTAAATTAAAATGAATGAATGCATGCATGCATGCATGCATGAATGCCTGGTCTAAACATGAAGCAGATGAATTAGATGGGAGTGCAAGATTTTTTACCATATAATTGTTATGTCATTTTGGGTTTTGAATCATATGAATATATTATCTACTCAAAAAACAGTCTGAAGCAAATTAAAAGGTAGCATGGATTTGAGAAGGAAAAATCTGTGTGGACTTCTCACTACAAATATGGAAACTCTGTGCCCTTCTCTATCCCATACCTTGTCCTATGCATCTCTTCCATTTGTTTTTTCTGAGTTGTATCCTTCACAGTAAACTGGTAATAGTAAGTCAACTGCTTTCCTGGGCTCTGTGTGTTGTTCTAGCCAACTATGGAACCTGAGGTTGGGGAGGTCATGGTAGTCTGGGTGCTCTATTTGTGGCTTGTGACTGAAGTGGAGGCAGCGTTGTGGGACCGAGCCCTTAATTTGTGGTGTCTAGGCTAGCTCCAGGTAGTTAGGGTTAGCATTAAATTGAACTGTTGGACACCCTGTTGATGTCAGAGAACTGGAGAACTGGTTGGGGAAATCTCACTCATCTCCTGCCTCCACCCTGGTCTTCTCCTTCTTTTTTTTTAAGATTTTATTTATTCATTTGAGAGAGAGCAAAAGCAGGGGGGAGTGGCAAAGGGAGTGGGAGAAGCAGACTCCCCGCTGAGTGGATAGCCCAATATGGGGCTCAATCCCAGGACCCTGGGATCATGACCTGAGCCGAAGGCAGACGCTTAACTGACTGAGCCACCCAGGTGCCCCCATAATATATATTTTACTTCTCTCCCATAATGAGAAGGAAGGCTCCATGAAGACTGTTGCTTTTTTTTTTTTCTTTTTTTTTGGAAGAATGTTGCTTATTGTATTCACTTCTATCCCTGGTGCCTACAACAGTGCTTGGTACATAGTAAGCACTCAAAAAATATTTATTGAATGAAAAATAAATGAATGAATGAACTAATGGGCAAATCACTGAAGACAGTCTGTTGCAGAACAGAATGTAAATGTTAACCAAACTTGAGAACACTGATCTGATCAATCTTGGCAGAGATAGGGAAATAGAAGGGGTGGGGAATAGAGAGGAGGGAAAGGCTGGGCATAATTAACCTCCTGTCAAAACAAGGAAGTCAGGAGAGACTAAGTGGAACAATAAATGGAGGTCCAAATACATTGTTTGAAGTCAAAGATGCAGCCAGTGGGGAAACTGAACATTGGGAGGAGGGGTCTAGGAGTGGTTGGAGGGGTGCAGGGTAGATAAATGAGCTGAGTCTGACATGGCCACGAGTCAACAGACACCACCTAAGGTTCATGAATCAAGAACAGGAGTATGAGCGCAATTGAAGATATAGGGATCACCACCAGAAGAGATAAAACCTCTGGGGAGTGGGACTATTTTTCAGCAGGATGCAAAGAGTACGTTGATAAAATCAAATTTCTGGAGTGTTTTCCTTGAGCACCTTATTGCAGGCCAGTCCAATACTGGGTATGAGAGGAGATACACCCTCGCCCTCGGGAATTTTGAAGTCCAGAGGCATGGGCTGGACGACAACACCTCAGAAGAACAATATGGGACAATACACAAGAGGGAGCATGCAGGATGGGTCCACTGACAGGTGAAGGCATTCCAGAGGAAGCATGAGTTCATGCAGGCCTCATGCGTCAACTACAAAGTTGGCAAGATGAACTTCCTGGTCTCCCGACCTGCCTCTCAGGAAGGCCAGCCACTGCCCTCTATCCTTTCTGTGTGCCCCACCCCTTCCCGGTAAGGGTGCAACCAAGTTGTACCAGCACCGAGTAACTTGATAGAATACATGTGATTCATGGCAGGGAAACTCAGCGAGAACCCAAACCACCTGTCACTGCGAGAACCAGCAGTGACAGATGGTGCTTCCAGGAGAGGTTCTAAGCATTGCAATTACTAACTTCTTTAAATTTTAGGTGTCAGAAGGCCCCTTTGACCAAAAACTTCTCTTCCGTGGGTTTACAGGTTACTCAAAATTATTACTATTATTACTGTCATTCAAGGTACACTACAACCCCTCCTGCCTCTCTTAATGTAGAGGTTGTAGCTCTTAAAAGATTCATTTGTTAAAGAAATATCTATTTCTTTACTTCCTTTCAATGCAATTAAGTCAGATTCTGGACATGCCTCCCAGTGGGTTTGCATTGCCAATTGCAGTCAGCATTGGAGACTTCTGTTCTGGCTGGAAAATGTGGTCCTATGAGGTCCGGTGGCTTCTGCTTCTCTGTCAGGAGTACAGGACCCTTTGCCCAGGGGCCCCTGGTACTCGGGGCCCAGTCGACCCAGGGTCACAATGCAGTAACTCTCTCTGCCTTTCTAGCCTTGCTCCCTCCTCAAGGTCAGAGGGATTCTTTGTTTTCCCAAACCCTGCAGCATCTGACCTTTGCTCTCTTGACTGCCTCTTATTCTGGAAGAAAGCCCTCCCCATCCCCCCCCCCCCCGTCTTCCTGCCATTGAAGGCACTTTGCAAAGTCTCTTCAATTCATCCAGAATTTTACAAGACAGGGAGAGCCCTTGTCTTAGAGCAGCTCCTGCTTTCCACTCTGGCTCCACAAGTTTCCTTTGTCAGTTCTCTTCTCTTTAAGTCTCTGCAACACTCTTATCTGGAGGCAAACTGCCCCTTCCAATCTCTTGGCTTTTGAGGGTTTTTTGTTGTTCTTGTTTTGGGTTTTTTTTTTTTTTTTTTTTTTTGGGTAAGAGTACATTTACTTCAATGGGGCTTCAGGATGGACAAGAAGCAAACTTGGTTCTTATTCCATCAATAAGAATTTCATCTGTTAAAATGATTCCTTTGCTCTACAAAAGTTTTCCAGGCAGGATTCTTTGTAGGCAGTCCTCTACATGTACATATAGCATGCCCAAAATATATACACACAAGTTGAATATTAGAAAGTTGATCATCTTCTATGTTCTAAGGGAAGGGCTGCTTGCAGAAAGCCAGAAAAATGATAAAAAGAATTGTAAGTTTTTCTTCAGATACAATCTTCAAGTTATTTCCTGCTTTCATGCATGTTGTTTAATTTTGTTCTTCCCATTTAAACACACAAAATACTGGCTTAAATTCAGTGAACATTAGATTGAAGCTGGAAATGTTTTGCTTTTAGCATTCTTAATGATTTCCAGCTTTCTCCATTATGTTGGTTTTGAGATCTATGTTCTTGTCACTCATTTTTTTATAAAATGCACTCAAAATGAATGCAAAATGCCTCTGTAATGTAGTGTATCTGATAAGACAGCTGGCCATCTCCCTCATCCAGGCTTTTGTTCCCCAGAAAACAGAAGTCGAGCCCTCCTTGTTGACCATGATTGTTACTGTTTTTGGTTGGCTTTTTCAAATAATTGCTAAGTGAAAAAAAAAGAGCAAAATGCAAAAGAACTATTTGAATAATTGCAAAACAGTGCTGGACAAGCCAAGATGGAGACTCTGCCAGAATTATGCCACTGATAGGCTAGCGGTGCGTGCATAAACTTAAAAACACTCACGCATTGGTTCAGGAAGAAAGGTTTGAATTCAGTGTACAGTACAGCTTTAAGAGTTGTACAAAAGTTGAATGTCCCAAAGTCAAGGACAGCCTAAATATATTGAGTCACAGAAGCATTGAAGAATAACACCTGACACACAAGAATATATAATGTATAAGAATAGCACTCACCACATATGACAGAGTTTTAAGGAGGTATGCACGAAGGAGATTAATTTAAAATATTGAAACATACCTTCCGTTAAATGTTTATTGGGAATGAAGAAAATACATCCTTGAAAGTACAGATTAATTGGTTAAGCACAGGACTTTGTACCTAGTAGGTGCTCAATAAATATTTGCTTTAATTGATGTGCACCAAAGAAAGATTATTTAGTCTACCCAAAACCACCGAGGAATTTAATATAATGGCCAGCCCACTGGCAAAATGCCTCTGTAATGTAGTGTATCTGATAAGACAGCTGGGCATCTCCCTCAACCAGGCTTTTGCTCCCCAGAAAACAGAAGTCAAGCCCTCCTTGTTGACCATGATTGTTACTGTTTTTGGTTGGCTTTTTCAAAACACTAATTAACTTGAAGGATTTTTGTCTTAGCAGACAAATGCTCCTCCAGCACCAGCAACCTCTGCAGGATTAATCTCTTTGCAGAGAAGCTTTATATTGGCAAGAATTTATGTTGTCAGCTCCAGGCACAGGGCCTGCATTGTAAGCACCAATATTTTTGGTGTAGCAGTTCATGCTCCTATATTATAGAAGTTCTTTTTTCCCCTTTTATTCACAGTGGCACTGAACTGCTTCTTCTCCAATAATGTAATAGGCTAATGTAATAGAAACTGGGTTCAGGATAAAGGGAGGAATGACAGACATTTAAAGTTTTTCAGGTTACACTATGTTGTTGTTGGGTATTGTTTATTTGTTTGTTTGTTTTGCTGGGGGGTGGGGAGTGGAAGGGAATTGTCTTTTAACAAAAAGAGAAAGAGGAGGGCGCCTGGGTGGCTCAGTTGGTTAAGCGACTGCCTTCGGCTCAGGTCATGATCCTGTAGTCCTGGGATCGAGTCCCACATCAGGCTCCCAGCTCAGCGGTGAGCCTGCTTCTCCCTCTGACCTTTTCCCCTCTCATGCTGTTTCTCTCTCTCTCGCTCTCTAATACATAAATAAATAAAATCTTTAAAAAAATAAAAATAAAAAATAAATTAAAAAAAAGAGAAAGAGGGAAGGACCCACCCTCAGCTACTTGTAAAACCAAAAACTTAACCTATGGCTCTAAGAAAATGTGGAAAAGGCAAATTGGCAACTGAATTAATCTCATTCTCCTAAGAAATATGGATGAAGAGCACACATTTCATCTGGTGTTAACCCAGTTATTGGACAGGAAAGATTTATTCTTCTCTTTAGGAAAATATGATAATGAAGACCAGGGATGGAATTCCTCACTTTACAGAAGAAGTTACCACCGTGTGTTTATGTAATGGGGAGGTTTCTGTACAATAAAGGAGTTGAGCCTGATTATCTCAGAAGTGGAAGCAGATATATCAGGCATACTGTCTCGAGTTGGATTTTAAAATGCTTTCAACTTTTCAGGAACCCATCCATTATCTAAAGTAAGATGCCTTTTGTGAGTTTTTGGAGAGACAATACACAGTACACATCAGACACTCTGTCCTTAGTTTTCCTGGATTCACGATGAGAGCACAGCTTTTGAAATTTCCCTGGGCAGTATTTGGGGCTAGTCTTGTGGCTGTACTATAGTGAGATTTGACTTGCAGGTGTCTTGAATTTTCTGGGTGGAGTTTTAACATGGTATCATCAGTCTTTCCTGGTCCACTAGGCTATCGCACAGCTAGCTAATAATCATGATGCTGATAATGATAATGATAACAAATAGTTAAGGCTTACAAAGCACTTAGAATCGTGCCTGGCACAGAATAAATCTTCAGTAAGCCTTAACTATTCTTACAACATAAGATCCCCTCTGATATTTTCTACTCTAGTCAATTTCATTTTTTAAAAATGCTGATCCTATTGATTTCATTACCCATTAATGGATGGCAATTTGCAGTATAAAAACTATGAACTTGGACCCCATGAAATTGCTGGTTTTATACATCAGAAATGCTTAAATATCAGCAATTTCATATAATTGAATCAAACAGACGTCTATGTCTGCTTTGTTCAGCCTTATCTTGAATGGACAATGACAACAAGCTAGTGAATGTGTACATACAAGTGATTCTTCAGTTCCCAGGCATGGACTTGTGTGTGTGTGTGTGTGTGCGTGTGCGTGTGCGCACGTGAAGGAAAGTCCTTGACATAAGAGTGTTCATTATCCTGGTCCCTATATTTAGAAGTTTACTTTGTGAAGCAAAAGTGATCAAAATATGAAAAGTGATCAAAACATTAATAAACTGACCACTTATAAAATTAGTCCCTACTCCAAACACCCTTCCTTTTTTACTGGTAAAGTCTAGTTCATACTATTTTTTGGGGGGTGGGTCAGTTTCTAATGCATCATTAGACATATACTTAAAAACACATTGCAAATATATGGAAATTAATTGCAAAGTAAAGTGGCAAGTCTTAACACAGGAAGATACAGAACTTCATCAAATGAAAGAAAGTGAAAAAGGAGTACTTGAACCACATGCAAAACCAATGGCAGAGTTACATCAAGTAACAATCGATTAAATGCACAGAATGAGCCTTTTAAAATATGAGAAGCCCTTGGTACACCACTAAGGAATGAAATGAAACGAGCTGCAGATACACACAATGACACGATGGATCTCAAAATACATTATGCTCAGTGAAAGAAACTATACACTGTATGAATCCATTGACTTGCAATTCTAGAATGCAAAAAAAAAAAAACAACTAGCTTATGGTGATAGAAACAAGATCAGTGATTGCTTGGGGAGAGACTGCTGACTGGGCATGTGCACAAAGGAGCTTTCTGTGGTGACGGAAACGTTCTGTCTTGATATGAGTTCCCAAATCCAGTTGAGTGGTACACTTAAGATGTGAGCAATTCATTATTTATAAAGTGTATCTCAATTAAAAATTCGTTTATTTATTTATGGCATACTAAGGTTGGGAAGTACTTGGGAAAATTGACAAAGCCTCAAATATTTTTGCAAAAGATAACCCTTTTTTATGGCCATACCACAAAGTCAAATTGGAATTGGTCTAAGTTATACCATATCATTGAACAATTTTGTCAGAAAAATTATACACCTCCCCAAATAAGAAACATTTGGTTCATTCTTTGCTCTAAGAATCATAGTTGTTGTAATTATAAACTATATTTTGTGACATATACATTAAAATACTCATATAATTTGCATTTCTCTTTTTAAAGGTAAATTATCAATCAAATATTGGTCCTCATTTTAAGTGGACTCACTTTAAAATTAATTCATTCAACAAGTTTTTATGGAGAGCTTACCGTGTGCCCCAGCATGGTTCTAAGTGCTCGGGATGTATCAGTGAACAAAAGGGACAAGGATCCCTGCCCCTGTGTATGTTCTCACAGTGAAACAAACAACACACAATAAAACCATAAAATAAGAAAACGAAGAAGAATGAGGGGGACCAGCTAGAGCTAAAGCCTGGAGATGAGAGCATGCTTAGCATGTTCAAGAGACAGCAGCGAGGGCGCCTGGGTGGCTCAGTTGGTTGGGCGACTGCCTTTGGCTCGGGTCATGATCCTGGAGTCCCGGGATCGAGTCCCATGTCCGGCTCCCTGCTCAGCGGGAAGGCTGCCTCTTCCTCTGACCTTCCCCTCTTCTCATGCTCTCTCTCTCAAATAAATAAATAAATAAATAAATAAATAAATAAATAAATAAATAAAATCTTTAAAAAAAAAAAAAGAGACAGCAGCGAGGCCAAGGAGGCTGGCAGAGAGAGAGCTGCTGGGGTGACCAGGACAGAGGAGGGAGGGGGACAAGGGCTGGATCATAGGAGGCATTTTGGAATGTTCCTGGTATGGTTCCTCATACTTCTTACCCAATTATTCTTAGTAGTGGGGTCCTCTGTGTGTGTGTGTGTGAGAGAGAGAGAGAATTTTGTTCACTCCACTCTAGAAGTATTACCCTGGCTGTCCTGCAGTCACCTCAGAGGAGGATGTCCAGAACAGAACTCCCCAACCACTCCGAGCCACACTCCTGTGATCTCTGTCTCTGTAGAGGGCATAAACTTCTACCCAACGAAATTAGAGTCACTTTTGTTTCTTCCTTTCCTCTCATGCCCTGAAGTCCTACCAATTCTACCCCACAGGCTCTTGAATTCACTTTACTCCCTCTTCTCTATCCCCACGGTCTCCGCTATGACCATCTCCCACCCAGGCTCCTGCAAAAATCTCATTCCCACCCTCCACTTCCAGTCTGTCCCCTCCCAGCTATCAGACCTCAGACCGATCTCTCTCAAACCTAAGTCTGATTTCATAACTCCCCTGCTTAAAACCTTCTGGTGGCTCCCCACCAGCCACAGGATAAAGCCCTTGCTCATTAGGGAGGGCTCATGGTCCCTTCCTCAAACTCTCACACCCCTCTCTGGTCTTATCTCCACCCCCCTATGCTCCAGCCACCCCAGACATCTCACCATCACCGGGACATACCTTGTATTTCCATACCTTTGTAAATGCTATTTCTCAATCTTGAAATGCTTTCCCTCACTCCTGTGATCATTTGTGCATCCTTCAAGATCAGACTCAAGGGTACTCCACCGTGATTTCCTCCCCTTGACCTTCTCAGTCATTTAGGCTGTTTGCCCTCTGTGCCCCCAGCACAGGCACATAGGGCTCTGGGTTTGCCCTTATAATTATGAATGCAACCGCATTTCCCCCCTGTATGTCCTTGTCTGCTAGAACAGGGCTCCAGCCTCTTGTTACCTCCTAACTACCTCTCTGCATGTTGCTACCAGACCATACCTGTGCTTCTAGTTCTCCCTGGGAGCTCGAACACAGCCATAGTCAAGTCCAGCCAAGGCCAATGAGGTCTGAGGTTTGTTTTATTCCACTTTTCCTGCTACAAGGAGTACAATCCTCCCATGAGTACCACCGTGTATGTGTGGGGTGACAGAATTGGGAATTGAACCAATTCCCAAGTTCTGAGTTCTACATGCTATCCCCCTCCCTGTGCAGACATAGCTTTCTATTTATGGACACATTTACACACATGTAAAGTTCAAAAAAACCCTTAAACTATATGTACTATATAGATATATCTAAATATATACTCATGTATCCTAGAGCTATTTTATAGCTTATATATGTACATACCCACATACACAAAACAAAAGCTCCATCCTTAGAAGGTTGTTTCACATGACAAGATTTCTGCCATCAGGTATAGATCTGGATATCATTGCATACATATGTAACTGTACATTTATTGCTAAATGTATATACCATAGATAATTTTTGGATCTCAATAGCTACTACTAATCAGGGACTAACATAGCTAGATACATAAGTCCAAGTTTAGAGTTGCAGTAAGAACTGATCATCTAAAAATTTCCAATCATGCTGTCTCGAGTCACCCAATCCCCAAAGGAAAGTTGCTTCTCAAACAAATGGTATATCTGTCTCCCTACTGACACAGAGAGTGTAATTGTCTCAGCAGACTCATGTCCCCTGCTCAGCTCCTCTCTTTGCATGGTTGACAGCCATGCATCAGTGAGGAGATCGCTTGCTTGTTTTCCCCGGGGTGCTGGGAGATAAGGAGTTGTGCTGAGCACTGGACCAGTTCCCTTCCAAGCTTCAGGGTCCGGGAGAGGAGTGGGGGAGGGGGCCAGCGGCCTGAGGCTGCTCCTCCTGCCTCCATTTCTGCTGTTGTCAGAGAGCTTCCTGGCTTCCTTTTGTGATCAGCCGGTCTTGGAAAGGCTGTGGCAGATGGCTAATTACCATAATGCGCAGAGCTTTTGAGGGTCCTGGGTGCAAACCCAGGCGTGACCAAGCCAAGAGCAGCTGCATCTAACACAGCATGTGGAGCCAACATTAGGCTTTACCCACACACCCATTCTGACCTTTCCAATGGGAAGCTGATGGCACGGTTCAGAACAGATGGCCAAGAGAAACTCGAGGGAAAAGCCCTCCCGACCAGCTGTAATGTCCCTTTTCCAGTCTCCTAGCCTAACAGCTCAGAGCTGACATGAAGCTCATTATCCCCATCGTATCTTTCTCATGGCGTTTATTCTCCTGGCGAGCACAAACCCTGGTAGTTCCATTCCTAGCAGTCCTAGCTATTGGGAAATTTGGTTTCTAAACCGAATGATACTTCAGGTAGTTTGGGTCTGTTACACTCTGCCTGGTTTCTACCCTTGGCTAACATCTTTCCCCAGAGGTAAACTTCAGGACCCCCACTCGCTGATTTAGCCCTATCTGGTCACTAGAACCATTCCTGAACTTGGAGGGGTATAAGAAGGTCTTGTCCGAACTCAGGATTTAACATCGTATCATACTAGGTACTCATCTGGTCTTGACCTTGAATGTTTAGAACTATATATATATATATATATATATATATATATATTACAGAATGAAACAAAATGTTTAGAAAATCAGGATTCTTCTTCAAGGTGGGATCAAATTTTTGTTTAGGAAAACCACTTGACATTAGTGTGGGGCAGGGGCTGGGTAAAATGACAAAGGAGACACTTAAAGTCATAAATCAAATTAACAAACTGTTAAACAAATGTGTTCTATTCACCTAACTTGACAAATATTCCTTTTTAACAACCTGGAAGGCCAGGTTTGAATTTGGACTTCATGGACTCCTCAGAATTCTGAACCAGAACAGAGTATTCTGTAGAGAGCTGGGCTCCAACCCTGGCTCCTGGCCCATGAACCATCTCTACCTCCTGGGCTTTCTTCCTACCCCAATTCCAACCCACATGGAGGGAGCCTTTGGCACACTTTGGGACAACCCTCCTGCCTTCACAGCCAAGTTCCAAACACACTCCTGCCCACAGCTGACATAGAGGACATATGGCCATAAAGCCTAAAATATTTACTATCTCATCCAGAAGGTAGGAAGGAGGGCAAACATGGGCAGGTATGTCTCCTTGGCCAACTGGATACCTCATACTCTGTTGGGGGGGGGGCTGAGCACAGACTCCTTAAAGCACAGTGCCCAGAGGGGTCTGGGGCCCCTCTTATCTGGGTCTAAGAATAGTACTGCTTCTGGGAAGCCTCTTGTGGTAAAAATGTATCTCATACCCTGCGGGCATAAGAAATTAATAGAAATTTGGGTGTCAGAGAGTAGAGAAGAGAGGGGTTTGAGCTATGTGCCAGAGCAGCGAAGAACTTTTAAAAACAGGGACGATACGGGTTTTTTTTACCATAAGTTTTGTGCACTGCAGCAATATAACCCCTTCGCCACTCCAAACCTTCACTAACGTCTGCTATACACACAACGACCTTGTATGACTTGGTGGTGACCAGTGGGGGTGGGGGTGGGGTGGATAGGAATCAAAGAGAAGGGCTGATTGGAAGTCTGGGCCTATATAGTCATAAAGGCAGCATGTATGGAGTGGCAAAATGATCCCCAAACAATTAATTCTGCAGAAGCGGGAGATGAGAACTAAAACTGACCAGAAACTTGCCCTTGGGACTTTTCCAGAAAGTTTGAGGAAGACACTGAACTTCAAACAAATTGCAGAATGAGTCAATCTTGCACAGCTCTAAAGGGCAGGGTGACCCCAGTAACAGTATATATTTTTATAGCTGCATATTAAAAGTATGACTTTCTAAAATATATAATACATATTTGACATATTTAAAAGTACAGATCCTTTAATACATCTTCTTTGGTGATCCATCTGATACTCTGATCCTCTCCATCCATCTTGCTTTTTCCATCTTTCCCGACCAGGGTCTTGATACCAGATGATCTTTATATATCTCTGGGAATCATGATTTTACCCTTCTCTGAAAATTATTTCTACCACGTGGGACAACTCACTTCTGAATTGGAGTCAAGGTTTTTCTTACAGGGAACCAATGTTCTCCCTCCGCACTGCACCAGAGACTGCAGTCCACCTCCAGACAGCCTGTGTGGACTCTTACCCCATGTCCCCAGCCTCATCATCCTCAAAGATCCTTCGCACTGCTGTGGGCTCCTTCTTTATTTCTGGTCTATAGACATTCCCCTTTTTCACTTTCAGAGTTGGCTACACAATTGACGCCTTTCTCATGTTTGGGTTGAAGAAGAGGGACTTCCGGCATCAGCTCAGTCCCCCATCTTTGATTAGAAATCTATTCAATTGTATATTTCAAGTGCTCACAAATTCCATCTTAAAGAAAAAAATGTGGAAAAAGCAACATGCATAAACAATATATGGAAAAAGCAATAGCACTATTTATAGCTGTGCAAAATTGGAAATCATCCAAACGTCTAATAATGGGGTAATAGAGGCGCCTGGGTGGCTCAGTCGGTTGAGGGGCTGCCTTCGACTCAGGTCATGATCCTGGGGTCCTGGGATCAAGTCCCACATCCGGCTCCCTGCTCAGCAGAGAGCCTGCTTCTCCCTCTCCCTCTGCCTACTTGTGCTCTCTATCTCTCTGTCAAATAAATAAATAAAATCTTTAAAAAAAAAATAATAATGGGGTAATAGATAACCTACGAAATTTACTCAATGGTATATTTTGCAGTCATTTTAAGTGGTAATTATAAAGGCCATTTAGCCACATGGATAAGTGGTTTAGTGGGAAAAAAAAGCACCTAAGTTATTTGTATATAATGAGTACAGTTATATAAAAGAAAGACATACAAAAAGGACTATAAGGAAATACCCTAAAACAATAATTTTAGGGTTATAGGATTTTGAGTGTTTTTTTACCCAATTTTCCAGTTTACAAATTACTATAATAATTTAATGAAGTAAAGTTATTTAACATGTAATTAATTTAGTTTTTAAAACTATTAAAAGGTTTATAAGGAATCATCTGGAGTTTTTTTTTTTCATCTGGAGATGTTAAGCAAATTTAGAAAAACAGGTTTCACTAATAGCTTCACAAATTAAAAATGTGCACCCTATTTACATGTTTTTATATAATTTTTAATCATTAATGGTTTTTAATGAAAACATCATTGATGAATTTGCTTTCATTAAAACAAAAGAAAGTAAAATCATAATAATAAATTATGGTTTTGGTATAAATAAAATATTTAAAATTAAAATAATGGAGTTCTAGCACAGCTACTTTTTAAATTTCCCAATATTTTTTCAATTACTCTAGTGTTCTGGGGGAAAATTAACCATTAAAATAAATACATAAGAACTAATATAGAGGTGCACATTTTTCCTTTTGCCTCAGGCTCCAATATGAGTTGGTTCAGCACTATCAGATCCTGTCTTTTAAAATTTTTTTATATTTTGCTTGTAATGGGGTTTTTTTCTGCATTAATTTTGATTTTTAAAAATATTATTTGTTGGGGCACCTGGGTGGCTCACTCGTCCAAGCATCTGCCTTCAGCTAGGGTCATGATCCCAGGGTCCTGGGATCGAATCCTGCATGGGCTCCCTGCTCTGCGGGAAGCCTGCTTCTCCCTCTCCTACTTCCCCTGCTTGTGTTCCCTCTCTCGCTGTGTTTCTCTGTCAAATAAATAAAATCTTTTTAAAAAATTATTTATTTTGATTACTGAGTTTGGGGAGCTCTCTTAATTTTGTACCAGAAATTTATTTTCCTCACTGTAGTTCTAGCCCTCAGTCACAGAATTCCAGGATCTGCTGTGGTAAAAATGAACTTTTCAGAGTTGAGTTGGGGAATATAAGTATGAAAAGGTATCCTTTCAGTTAGACTGGGAGTGGAGAGGAAGAGAATCTGGAAACATTTGCACATTAATAAAATCTCACTTTGTCACACGTTTACTGGGTTCCAAGTAAGGGTTCCTTAAGCAAAAGACTCCAAAGAAAAAAGTTGGAAAACCACTGATTCACAAAGGAAATGAATGGGAGAGCTGGGACTGGAACCCAGGTATCTTGAGATTAGCAAAACCTGTGAAAAACAATATCCCTTCACAAGAGTCACTATAACTAACATCATCTCTATTGCCCCTCCCTTATCCCCGCTCCCCACCCCCCAGCCCTGAAGTAAAAGTCAACTCTGCAAAGACTTTTCATATCAAAACTTGATAGCTCAGAAGCCAATGCCTGATCCAGAGAACACTTGACACCTGGGAATCTTTCGACCCTAAGAAAAAATATAGAGTGCTGCTCTCTTCTAATCCTTGTAAAGGAAAGCAGAGTAAAATGAAGTAGTGATTTCAGTGGATGCTGCTATTTGGCATCCATTTACCCCAATCCTATTTGTAGTCTTAGGTATCTATGCTTCCCCATTCTTTTTTTTTTTTTTTTAAGATTTTATTTATTTGCGAGAGAGAGAATGAGAGACAGAGAGCATGAGAGGGAGGAGGGTCAGAGGGAGAAGCAGACTCCCTGCCGAGCAGGGAGCCCGATGCGGGACTCGATCCCGGGACTCCAGGATCATGACCTGAGCCGAAGGCAGTCGCTTAACCAACTGAGCCACCCAGGCGCCC
>NC_138378.1:58183454-58227278 GCF_054177405.1 Leptonychotes weddellii
TTTTTTTTTTTTTTTAAGATTTTATTTATTTGCGAGAGAGAGAATGAGAGACAGAGAGCATGAGAGGGAGGAGGGTCAGAGGGAGAAGCAGACTCCCTGCCGAGCAGGGAGCCCGATGCGGGACTCGATCCCGGGACTCCAGGATCATGACCTGAGCCGAAGGCAGTCGCTTAACCAACTGAGCCACCCAGGCGCCCTATGCTTCCTCATTCTTGATCCGTGCACTTGGGGGCCTCCCCCTAACCCCTCTCAACGTCAGAGGTCAAACCGGTAAGTGTATCCTATTGGCTTCCTGGTGTGGTCACATGACCTAATCAGAGCCGATGAGGAAAAAACAAGGCTTTGCCTGGACTTTTGGGAAACAAAATCTAGCTCTCTTAGGTGGGACTTAAATCTGAGAGAATGTGTGATCTAGAGTTGCTTTGGCCCTCGTTTGACTATAAAAGGACATTATGTTTTAAAGTGAAGCCAACCTGGAGGAGTGCTGACTCAAGAGATAGAGTAAGAGAGAAACCCGAGTCCTGGTGACATATTAAGCCCCTACACTGATGCATCTCCAGCAGCAGCATTAAGCAGAGTTTTCAGTCACCAGTCAAAGCTTTCTTATTTTGCCTCAGTCAGTTTGGGTTGGATCTTCTATCATTTGTAATCCAAAGAGATCTAACTGATAGGACGGGCAAGATTTTGTGTTTCTTAAATAAAGGACTGGTCCAGTTGGACTATTTCTTTGAACTTTTCCTATGTTTATTTTCTTTTGTTTTGTAAATGTTCAAAATTAAAGAATAGTTGATATTCATGCTGTTATTTTCATTACAAGTTCATAGATATGCTTATTTAAAGGTTATTTATTTTAGGGGTGCCTGTGTGGCTCAGTCAGGTAAGTGTTTGCCTTCAGCTCAGGTCATGGTTCCAGGGTCCTGAAATCAAGCCCCACATTGGGCTCCCTGCTCAGCAGGGAACCTGCTTCTCCCTCTGTCTGCTGCTCCCCCTGCTTGTGTGTGCGTGCGCTCTCTCTCTGTGTCAAATAAATAAATAAAATCTTTAAAAAAATTTTTTATTTTAGAGAGAGAAAGTGCGAGTTTGGGTGAGTGGGGGGAGGGGCAGAGGGAAAGTATCTCAAGCCCTCCTTGCTGAGCCTGGAGTGCAATGCAGAGCTCCATCTCACAACCCTGAGATCTTGACCTGAGCTGAAATTCAGAGCCAGATGCCCAACTGACTGAGCCACCCAGGTGCCCCATAAATTCATAGTTTTAACAGAAAAAGAATAAATGAGTAAACCATGTGCCAGATTATCAGAGATTCAGCTATTTGCACCCAAGGAAAGCCTAATCCATTGACCTTCTTTATGTAGTAATAAGCCAGAAAATATCTTCATTCCAAAACCAGGTGAATTCTCATCCCGAAGAAGATGCATTTAACTGAAAAGTAGCTGAAGAAACACCAATGGGTTAAAAAATCACGTAATCCTTAAAAAAAAAATCAGGTAATCCTAAAGAAGGTAGGAAAAACAAAAGGAAATTTAAAAGGTGGGACAGGCAGGAGGGGAGGCTTGAGGGTCAAACCAGAGGTACTTTCATTTCTCCAGGCTAAGGCCAGAGTTGGTCCTGGGGAGCCTGCTAGGAGAAGCCACCTGGCCCAATTACGGGAAGAAGAAAGAGTCTGGGCTGAGGAACCAGGCATCCTCTGAACCACCCTAAGAGCTTCATCCCTTTAAATTCTGTGACTCCCAGTTCAAGCTCCTCTTTTGAACTGCAGCTGCTCTTGGAAAAGGTAACCCATTAAAACACTCTGTGTCAAAGAGTTTATCAGATGTCTTCCTGCCTGTCAGAAAGAACCTACTAATTTGCCTGGGAAGAGTGAACATAAAGGCTGGGTGGAGAAGGAAAGACAGTGTGAAAGGGAAAATTGCAGGCCCCAGAGACAAAGTTTATTGACTTCCATTTTGCTGATGACCAGCTCTGGCTATGGTATCGTAGCACTAGTCAGGAGTTCAGAGACAGGCTCCACCCGGCCGAGAGCTGTTGGCTTGACTGTACTGTATATATAATGCCATGTAATGACTGGTTGGGGTTAATCAAATATAATGCCCAACCCAGACCTATTAAATTTCACCACAAAAGAGGCCTTAATCAGTCTTTTATCAGCTTGGTGCTCTGGCCTAAGAAGACTGCTTTTGTTTGCCCATATAAGAGACAATGGGAGAGCCAGGATCAGCCTGCTCTCTGGAGTACAACAAGTGAATTGTCCACAAACAACAGATCATTCAAGGCCATGGCAGAGGAAAGGCAGGAGAAGCTGCATGAATCTACAAAAGTGCTCACTGTTAATGGTCATGGCCCCGAGTGTTTAAATTCAGGCCACATTCCCGCTGGAGCTTCCAAAATATAGGCAGGACAGGAACAAAAAGACTCCAGTGTGCTCCATGTAAGTCTATCTGGCTTTGGCCCCCTGCAGGACATTCTTGTTTGCTACTTGCTGAAAAGGGAAAGGAAAACTGACATTTGGTTCTCTCACTAAGTAAAGCCCAAATCTCCTGGAGCTTTGATGTGCGTCATGGGCTAGGGATTAAAGTGATGACTATAGGTTCTATGCCAAACTCCACCTGTCCCACTGCCCAAGCACTCTTGGACTGTGGAAGGGATGGGAGATGAAGGGAGACAAAAGGCAGTGAAGAGGGGGAAAGAAAAGAGGGCGATCTTCCTTGACCCAGACGAGGGAATGACATTTAAGCCACCTAATTCAATCCTATTCAGCAAATATTTTGATACTTTCTAGGAGGCAGGCTGAGATACACCCAGGTACACAAACACACAAATTAAATTAAATCCACCTTTTCTGCCAGGAATTGGAAAATGTTAAAGCTGGAAGGATCTTAGATTATCTCTCTTTATATTGTTGTGGTCTTCAAAAGATGGCATAGGTTTACACAATGCTAAGAAACATAGCTCTATCCCATAGGAATAACCTCAAATTCTGAGATATCATCAAGGAGTTGTTGCAAGA
Organism: Leptonychotes weddellii; assembly: GCF_054177405.1. Taxonomy (NCBI): domain Eukaryota; kingdom Metazoa; phylum Chordata; class Mammalia; order Carnivora; family Phocidae; genus Leptonychotes; species Leptonychotes weddellii. The sequence continues at coordinate 58,186,458 of NC_138378.1, forward strand.
ATGTGTCGTGTCACTGAGAGAAGAAAGATCGAGAATTATTGATCTTGTCTGACCCAGGCATCTTACTGGTGAGGAAATAGAAGTTTCAAGAAACAATGTGGTCTGTTGAAGGCCACTTAGCTACTTAGTAACAGAGAGGGGATTAGAACCCACATCTTCCAGTGCAGGACTCAGTCCATTATACCGCAAGGTCTCACCACTCAGTCTTCCTGGAAGACGCATGTCCTGGAGACCTTAAGCAAATCATTGACTATCTTGGATCTAGCTATCCTCACTCATACGTCACCCACTAGCTACCAAATCTTTTGTGCCCATCGCTTCCGGTTTTCAAAGTTTAGGTTTTGTGAACCAAGATTTTCCCTTCTGCTCCAGATGAAACTTTGCTTGGGACTGGGAGTCTGTAAAGGAGTAGGAAGAAGAAGAAAGGATAAAGGATGGCAGCAAAGGAGAAAGAGTAAACCTTCCTCACAGGACCAAACCTGTGGTTCCGGAGCTCCAGATTAGTGTGAAGGCAGGGGCAGCAGCTGCCTAACTTGGTCTTGCTCAGAGCTGTTTGGGGGCTGATTGATAGGAAAACATTCCTGTGACCAGGTGGGAGAAAGATCTGGAAGTGATTCTATTTATGGAAGGTTTACTAGATGTATTCATCTGAGGATGAAATGAACAGTCCCCCGTCTAGATGGCCATTAGGGGTGGGATGGAAGAGAAGTGAGAAAGGGACCAGGGAAAAATGAAAGTCATTCTGTGAACTGTGAAGGGTGCCAGTGGTCAGAAGTCTTTCGCCATTCTCATTTGTTATCTGGTGTAGCTGACCTGTACTTTGAAATGGTTCAGCTTCCCTAAAGATATTCTGAGCTGTAATTGCAGATTTCCATTTTAGGTTCTTGTTCTCTCCCATTCTGCTCTAGACAATCAATTTGAAATCCTTCCTCAGGCAATGTGCAAAATGCCTTTGCCGAGTTGATGAAGGATCTGTGGTGTGGCTCATGTGAGTTTATCAATTTTTTTCTCCCTGTAATAGGAGTAGTTACGGCAAAGCAGTTATTAACTAAATAAGATCAACAATTTGGGCTGGTGGGGCTTGGTGACATACCCCCTTTGATAACAACTTTTTTATAAATTATATTAATTATGACTTTGCCTTGCACTGCAGTAATGGAACTAGAAGCTTTCTATTTTCTCTCAGGCTTCAATAGTAATGCTGCCTTGGGTTTTTTACTTATGTTCCTGGCAATTAAGTGCTATCTTAAACATAAACACAATTTCCTCTTCTTAAAATCATTATGCAAGGAGTGTCATGTGAAAGCCGCTGTTACTTAAAATATGATCTTGTAAAATAAATAAAGGGGAGCTCTCCTATTTATAAGACTAGAAAGGAGCTGTTATTAAAAATCTTAATAGAGAAAACTATGCTATCCATTCTCTTTTCCTCTTTTTTTTTTCCTTCCTCCTTCCAAAAAGAATAGAGTCCTTCCCTTTGGGATATTTTTAATTGAAGAGGATGAAGATAAACAAATCTTTTGTTTTGACTGTGGTTAAAATATGGACTACAAAAAACATAGAAATAAAAAGAATTGTCACATGCACATCTCTCTACACATTGAATAGTGAGCTGTCAGAGTTTACCCTGCGATGTGGCTCTCAGCGCTCTCCTCTTTATCTTAACCAGTCAGGATGGCTCTTCCTCTCTATAGGAAAGAATACTGACCCTAGAGTCAGATGACTGGGTTTAAATCTCTTAGGTTGAACCATAGGAAATTGCTGTTTGTATACACCAAAGATGGCTAAATATTGTCAATTTCATAGGGGTCAGCCTAGTATCTTCTCTTTGGTCAACCTTCAGTTATTGTGAGAATAATAGATAATGTATTTTATATGTATATATAAAGTACATATATACATATAAAATACAAAAATACAACATACAAAATACATATATAAAAATACATTTATAGTGGCGCCTGGGTGGCTCAGTCGTTAAGCGTCTGCCTTCGGCTCAGGTCATGATGCCAGGGTCCTGGGATCGAGCCCCGCATCGGGCTCCCTGCTCCATGGGAAGCCTGCTTCTCCCTCTCCCACTCCCCCTGCTTGTGTTCCCTCTCTCGCTGTGTCTCTCTCTGTCAAATAAATAAATAAAATTTAAAAATATATATATATATTTATACATATATAAATTTATATTCCTATATGTAACATAAATTTAAATATAATATATATAATATATAATTTATATATATAAAAATATATATTTTTAGGGGGGAGGGAGGGGGGTAGGGGAAGGGCAAAGGCAGAGAGAGAAAATCTCAAGCAGGCTCCATGCCCAGCACGGAGCCCGACACGGGTCTCGATCTCACAACCTTGAGATCATGACCTGAGCCAAAATCACCCAGGTGCCCCACAGATAATGCATTTTAAATGCCTTACTTATTCCATGACACTTAGTATGTCCACCATAAATGGTGACTAATATGAATTATAAGAGGCAGCAATGGTGGCATTTCATTTCAGGTCCGTTCATCAAGGCTGATCTGAGACACTCCTCTTCATCCAGGTGCTGCTTTTGTGCCGGGAATACCCGGGTGAAGGCAGGTCTCAGTTCCATGGGGCAGATAGCTGCCAGGTGGCATGACGTATGCAGGAATGTAGCAGTATCCCCATGGTGCAGGGAAGCCTGGAGGAAGAGGCTGTGAACTTTTGGTGATAAGGGGGTGGGGGGAGGGATGAGGGTGGCCTTTCCTCAGGAGAGAGATGCCTCATCAGGGTGCTAAAGCACAGCTTGGTGGGGAATGTTTCAGACTGTGTGTCCAGAGACCCTCAGGCTGTTGGGAGTGAGAGAGAGAGAGATCACATTGCCCTCAGAAGAGGTTGGGGAGATGGATAGGGCCCATGTGGTAGAGTTAGGTTTTGTGCGGCCTGGAGCTTGGAGGACCCTCTTTCCAAAACTGAATATAAAATGGCCATAGAAACACACTCATAGGGGCCCCCCAGGACCTGAAGGTGGGGAGCCTTGACATTTCAGCTTCATTATCTTCTCAGAACATTTGCCCTGGCAGGGCCACACTGTGAAGGCCTCGTCAAGAGCAGGGGCCAACAATGGGCAGCTACTAGAGGATCTGAGGCGGGAAAGTGACATCATCAGATCTGCTATTTAGGAAAACACCCCTAGGGCTGTCTGGGAAGACAGATCGGAGAAGCGTGTGTCAGACAGCTAAGAAACCAGTTGGGAAGGTATTTGCATAACCCAGAGAGCCAAGAGTCTGAGCATGGCAGAATTTGTGAAGAAGGATTTGACCCAGCCTCACTCTGCAAGTCACTGCGGAGAATCACCCCAGAAGGCCTGGTTTTCCTGTGCCTGAGCCCACACAGAGCAGAAAGCAGATGCTTTCAAAATCGGTGTTTCCACCCGAGAAGGTCTTGAATTAGTCACAGGATCAGAAGTCTTGTCACCCACACACCCATGGTCAGCCTTGGCATTGTCAGGCTCACTGATGCCTACTTATTCCTTGCCTCTGTCCTACCTTGTCATATGCCTAGGTTCTACCTCAGTTTCCTTTTTTTTCTTAACTTTTTAATTTTAAGTAGGCTCTACACCCAATGTGGGGCTTGAACTCATGACCCTGAGATCAAGAGTCACATGCTCCACTAACTGAGCCAGCCAGGTGCCCCTCAGTTTCCTTTATTAATAGATTAGTTTTGTCCTGGGCTCAGAGTCTGACCCTGAATCCTGGAACACTTTGCCATGGCTCTGTCACCTGCTTCATTCCTGCTGTGTCCTTCCCGTTCCGCCAAACTTTGGAGCCATGTATTCCAAACACCCATACTCCTAGGAAAACTCCTATTTATTGTGTTTATCCTTTGAAATGCCACACAGGAGTCTGCTCCTCAGTGATCCTCCTCTGGCTCCCTACCTCCTTCTGTTCCCCCCAAATCAATGACTCATTCTTCTTCTCTATACCTGGCATGTGTCTTTATTATTGCATGTCTTATGCTCTATAATATTTATTTGTGTATCCTTGAGATACTCTCATTTCCCCAGTAGATCGCACAGTCCCTAGCAGATAGTAAACATTTAATAAGTGTTGAACCAACTGACTTGAACTGAATCCACTCCTCTCCACTTATAATAACACCACACAATAACTTTTGTGGTTATTATTCCCACACAACCTGCTTTTGTGCTGGGAATACCCGGGTGAGGGTCTAGCTGTGCCTACCTTCTAAGGACCACAGTAGCTATGTATCTTGCGTTTCTGTATTCCCAGGGTCTAGCTGTGCCTACCTTCTAAGGACCACAGTAGCTCAGCCTACGTGGCTGTGTACTGTCTGCACTTCCTACTTCAAGATCTCTACTATTCACCTAGAATGAAGCCTGAGCTTTTCAGACCCCCCATCCCCACCCAGATTGTATAGGGCACCCTCCTACAGCCAGGCCCAATTCCTCTGGCCAATTCTTGCTCAGTCCCCACTTCTTCCTACTCTGACCCTGAGGTGAGGGGCTCAAGATACATTGTGACCTCTCTGGCCATGCTGTTTGGACAACAGGGGGATAGTTAGTCCGAAAGCAGGGGGCTAGACTGTACCTATAAGGTAACCCAGTGGGAAAAGTTTCAACCAAAGGGATTGTCTTGTCAGTTCGGGCTGCTAGAATAAACTACCATAGACTAGGTGGCTTTTATAAACAATAGAAGTTTATTTCTCACAGTTCTGGAGGCTGGAAGTCTGAGATCAAGTTACCAACATGGATGAGTTCTGGTGAGAGCCCACTTCCTGGTTCATTGGAACCACTGTGTCCCCACATGGCGGAAGTGGTGACAGAGCTCTCTGGGGTCTTTTTTATAAGGACACTAATCCCATTCATGAGGACTCTACCCTCATGACCTAATTACCTCCCCTAATCACCTTCCTAATACCGTTGGGGGTCAGGATTTCAACATACGAAGTCGAGGGGGGCACAAACATTCAGTCTATAGCAGGGATTTTATGGGACAATAAGATTGATGTAAGGTGATATATAAGGAGATATAATGAAGAATATCACTTCCAGGAGCCTTTCCTCAGCAGCAGAGCATAGATAATTTCTCTTAGAAGGGGACTATGGGCTCGCCAAGCATCATGACTGAGCTCTTGAGTATACTGCTCCAATATTTATCTGCCTAAGGTTTTCTGCTCTCAGTACTTTTCACCTTTGATCAGTGTCACCGGAGACCCAGAACTCTGTCTGGTTGTCCCTTCTGTAAGACCTCCTCATCTAACTTTAAAGAACTGTGAAGAGGGGGCGCCTGGGTGGCTCAGTTGGTTGAGTGACTGCCTTTGGCTCGGGTCATGATCCTGGAGTCCCGGGATCGGGTCCCGCGTCGGGCTCCCTGCTTGGCGGGGGGTCTGCTTCTCCCTCTGACCCTCCCCCCTCTCATGTACTCGCTCTCTCTCATTCTCTCTCTCTCAAATAAATAAATAAAATCTTTAAAAAAAAAAAAAAGAACTGTGAAGAGGTCTAAGATTTTACCAAGTTGGTAAGCTAACAAATTACCTTGACACCGTTTCATGGCTGCTGGCAGAAGACTCCGGGCCAGAGACAAAGGACTGTACCACTCACAGCACAGCAAGCAGCATGAACTTCAGCACACTGACTTCCGTTTCCATTGCGCCCGAGTCCCGTGGGAGCAATGCAGATGGGCCCAAATGGATGCCTGCGTAAGCTGTGGGCTGTGTTACAATAGAGGAACTTAGGGAAACCAGATCTTTTATACTGGGCAGTAAACACGCCTGCTCTTTGCTCTATAGGGAGACAGTATCTTTATTATACTGGACAGTAAGCATGTGTGGCTTTTTCTTTAGATGGAGGCACCACGTCTGTCTTCCGAGGCTATTTGTTATACAAACATCCTTGAAAAGATATTTTGGACGAATGGGTACTCAGTACCTCACTCACAAGATGTGCAGAAATGCAAGATACTTATGGGGAATTGTCTTGAAAACAATTGTCTTAAAAAGCAGCCTCGGTCCATCCACATGCTGGCACTGGCATGTTTATTCCTCAGGTAATAGCAACTTTACTTTAACAATCCTAATTCCTCTCCCATGCTCTCATCACACATTTCCTGCTCCAACTGAACATTCATCCAGATATCTGCAGTACTTATATTTATTTATTTATTTATTTTTAAAGATTTTATTTATTTTTTGACAGAGAGAGACACAGCGAGAGAGGGAACACAAGCCGGGGGAGTGGGAGAGGGAGAAGCAGGCTTCCCGCAGAGCAGGGAGCCCGATGCGGGGCTCGATCCCAGGACCCTGGGATCATGACCTGAGCCGAAGGCAGACGCTTAATGACTGAGCCACCCAGGCACCCCTGCAGTACTTATATTTAAAATGTCTACAACTATAAACATCTTCCTTCCCTAACTTTATGGTTTTATTACTACCATTTCCCTATCTCATCAGTTCAAACCCTACAAGTCATTTTTAAATTCCATTTTCTTCCTTATCACTCATAACTAATCAATCACAAAGTTCAATCAGCTCTTCCTTTGAAATTGCTCATTCTCACTCTCTTTCTTCCTGGTGATTTAAACTGTCATTAATTTAGTTCAGAATTTTATTTCATTCCTAGACTGCTCAAGAAATGTCCTAACTAGCTTTCTGGATTCCTATTCTCCTCCTTGACACTTCTTAATCCTCTTAAGGCACAGTTTTGATTGTACCACACTCTTCTTAAGAAAGGTTGAGCAGTTTTACATGTCCTGTTTGAGAGAACGCTCTAAACTTCTTTCCCAAACACTCCAGGCCCACCCAATCACCCTGGGCCGACTCTCCCAGCACTCTGTTCTGGCGGTAGGCATGGCCTCCTTTCTCTACCTGCCCCCACCCATACACGTCCCGCCTTCCCTCCTCCCCTCCCCCACCACTTAGAGTTCTGAATCCTGTACCTTTGCAGAAGCCTTGATTTCATCTCTTAGAGCTTAGGAGCTCTAATTTTAATGGTCTAGCCCACACTAATTTCCTTTGTCCAGCTAGATTTATTTAAATATTTAGTCATATTCTGTCATATCTGGCTGCTTGTTTTGTCTTATGTACCCATCTAAGTTTTAAGTTCCTAGAGGACAAGAACTATCATTTGTGTGCCTTTTATACTACTCAGTATCTCCTTAGCACTAACTTGGGCAAAATGTAGAAACCAGATTCTCTTACTTGCTAGCCATGTGACTGGGCAGGTAACATCTCTGTACCTAATTTCCTCATTTAAAAAAATGAGATATAGGGGTGCCTGGGTGGTTCAGTCAGTTGAGTATCCAACTCTTGGTTTCAGCTCAGGTCATGATCTCAGGGTCCTGGGATCAAGCCCTGCATTGGGCTCCGTGCTCAGTGGGGAGCCTGCTTGAGGATTCTCTCTCCCTCTGCTCCTCCTCCTGCTCTCTCTCTCCCTCAAATAAATAAATACATCTTTAAAAAAAAATGAAATATAAATAGTACCTACATCACAGAGTTGTTGGGATAATTAAGTTAGATGATATGGGAAAATCTTAGCAAGTTATCTGGCACATAGGAAGAGCTTAATCAATACTGATGATTATTATTAATCTTACAGTGATGAATGATATATAAATGAATGAATGAATGAATGAGATACATAGTCCTCTTTCTTGGGGGACTCCAGTCTAATAAAGGATGACCATATAACCTTGAAAAATAGTTATGATTGCATACCAGTGACCCATGGGAGAGACTGGTTGGAAGATGGGGACTAGCAACTTCCAAGGGACTAACTTAATCCTTGAAAACATGGAATCTTCAGAGATAAGAGAGAACCTGATAAGAGAGAAGAAACAAGAAAATTACAGTCCAGGTGGTTTGCTTGTCTCTTTTCTGTTTCCATGTTTCTCTCTGCCTCTTGCGTAAGCCTAAGGCTCTTGAAACATAGGTGAGGGCCCTGGAAGAGCAGCAGTGTGGCAATTGGTCAGAGATGGAGCCTGCTCCCTGGCTGGGGGTTGGCAAAGTATTCCAGAGGGGACACATCCTGTCTTTCTCCCAGGGTATCTCTGCCTTCCTAAATTTGCCTAGAGGCAAGCTTGCTATGAGCTAGTTCTATGGAAGGCTGTCTCTGCTCATCAGAACCACAAGGCGACTTCATGTTTGTTAGAAGAAGCAAAAGCTCACTAATTGGCTGGGCAAAAAGGCAAAGGAATTCTCTCTTAAAGAGTATAACATCCCGAGTCCTCTTCTATTAGCAAAAACCACGATTATCCTTTCAGGATCTTTCTGTATGTCAAGTACTGTGTTACCTGACAAATAATCTGGTGAAGTAAGTATTACAATATCCACTTTCAAGAAAAGGACATTTAGGAGCACCTACATTAACTAAGTGTCTTTGATCATACAGCTAATAAGTGATGGAGCTGGGATGCAAAACCCAGGCATTCCTGCCTCCAAAAGTCTGGGAGTGTGTCCCCTCAAAACTAGGGTACAATAGAATCTAAATAAGCCAGGCCTTGGATTCCTACTCAAGTGTGCTTTCATCCACATTCTCCAAACTTCCTTTTGCCATGTATCAGCCATTAACATACTGTGTAAGTGAGATTATCAAATGCTTTTTGAGAGTGGGTTTTTACAGCCTGAAGGGGGAACACAGGAGGGGGACATTGAGCCCCTCAGTAGAGGTGAGGGAAGAAACCAGCTGTGTGCAGCTGAAGGCAAATGAAAACAAATTTACTTGTTAACTGAAGGCTAGCTCTCTATGTAGCAACTAAAATTGTTTTTACATCTACTGCCAGATAGAACTTCTGTTATGGCTCTTCATGTCACCAGTAGGAAAATATGGGTTCCTCCTAGAGCTCTTGATTCTGAATCTGTTACTACACTTTTTAAAAATAATGCTAATAAATACAATAAAATGGAATCCTAACCACAGTCATTTTGCCATCTTTATGAAAATATTGGCTCTGGAAAAGGGACAGCCTGGTAGGACACCAAAGACAGAGAAATATGTTTTGAGAATCATGTTCCTGGCCTGAAACAGATCTCACATTAAGGCAGGCTGGCCGAGGCCAAGGTGCCCAAGGGCAGGAAGGGGGAGAAGCCGAGTACCTTATTTTTCTGCAGTCTCAGTGGAATAGGGCAGTCAGGGAGGGTGTATTTGGGTTTCTACTACCTCTTCCAAGGGAAAAGGCAATGCAGGTTAGTGTCTCCTCCACAAAGTAGGGGGTAGTTTGCCTTAACCAGGACAGACTACAGGCCCTCCATGGAACTGTAGAGATGTTTTGTTGGCCCATTCCAGTTCCCCTTCCAGAGGGCTTCTCCCTCCCCTGGCTGTCCCAAATCCTACAACTCCTGCCCAGCACCATCTCTTATTCCCATTGTCTCCAATCCCATTTGATTGAATTAAATAGTTAAATAGGCAACTGTTTTTAAATTGTTTTTAAAGCTAACTTGAGGGGCGCCTGGGTGGCTCAGTAGATTAAGCATTTGCCTTTGGCTCAAGTCATGATCCCGGGGTCCTGGGATTGAGCCCTTCATGGGGCTCCCTGCTCAGCGGGGAGTCTGCTTCTCCCTCTTCCTCTGCCCCTCGCCCCTGCTCATGCTCTCTCTCTTTCTCAAAATAAATAAATAAAATCTTTAAAAAAAGAAAGCTAACTTGATGTTTAAGGTAACTTGATGGTTAACTTGAGGATTAAGATAGATATTGCTGCCTTACATTTTGATAAATTGTGTCCCCCAAAAAGATACGTTGAAGTCCTAACTCTTGATAACTCTGAATGTGACCTTATTTGGAAATAGAGTCTTTGCAGATAGAACCAAGTAAGGATGAGATCATACTGGATTAGAGGGGGCACTGGTGTCCTTTTTTTTTTTTGGCGCTGGTGTCCTTAAAAGAAGGCTGTGAGCAGACATAGATGCATGCAGAGAGAAGGCAGTCATGTGGAGATGAAAGCAGAGACTGGAGTGATGCAACTATAAACCAAGGAGTGCCAAGGATGGCAGACAACCACTAGAAGCTAGGAAGAGGCAAGGAAGGATTTTCCTGGAGCCCTCCGAGGGAGCATGTCTCTGCTGGCAGGTTGGTTTTGGACTTCTAGCCTTCAGAATATGAGAAAATAAATTTGGTTTTTTAAAGCCACCCAGTCTGTGATACTTTGTTATAGCAGTCTTAGGAAACTAATACAAGTTATTTCCTATGCATTCATCTTTTTTTTTTCTTTTCTGGTTTTGCTACCTATTGCATCCCCAGCACTTATCAAAGTTCTTGGCAACATAAGGGGAGCTCATTTCATACATGTGGAATGAACGAGTGAATTGATTATGTATGTGCACAATCCTTATATAAAAGTATACTTTCTGATCTATGGGCCCCTTGCAATAGTAGCCCATGAATCTATAAATCCATGCATGTAGACTGAATAAATAATACTTATCACATAGGGGCACCTGGGTGGCTCAGTCATTAAGCCTCTGCCTTCGGCTCAGGTCATGGTCCCAGGGTCCTGGGATCGAGCCCGCATCGGGCTCCCTGCTCCGCGGGAAGCCTGCTTCTCCCTCCCCTACTCCCCCTGCTTGTGTTCCCTCTCTCGCTGTGTCTCTCTCTGTCAAATAAATAAATAAAATCTTAAAAAAAAATACTTATCACATAAAGTTACTCTTATATTAACTCAAGAGCCATACAAATAAACAAAACAACTGACAAAAATTCCTATTAAAAATAGTCAAAATGAAGCTATATTTGTTAATAGGAAAATAGGAAGACTTTCAAAAGGAGCAGTCTATCTTCTCTTCTCCATATTCTCTCTGAAATTGTCAAAATTGATCAGTCATGCCAGTCACGTGTCATAGCCACTGCCACAGTCATATCCTCAACTATAGTTCTGGTCTGTGTAAGAGTCAATATTATTCACAAAGACAGATATGACTCATTATCTGTATGTATCTCTTACTGCTGTCAAGGTGTAGGAGTCACTCAAATTTGTGACACAGATGGATATAGCTTGAATTATGAAATCTTCATCTTCTCCAAATGCTCTTCTTTAGTTAAGCCTTCCTCTCCTCATTGTTGAAATCAACTTATAATCCTACTCTACAAAGGGCTAGTTCTGTATTAGCCCCTAGGACAGTGTTTCTCAAGATGCACTCCAGGGATCACCTGCATTAGAACTACCTTATAAAGCTAATATAGGGCGCCTGCATGGCTCAGTCAGTTAAGCATCTGCCTTCAGCTCAGGTCATGATCCCAGGGTCCTTGGATCAAGCCCTGCATTGGGCTCCCTGCTAAGCAGGGAGCCTGCTTCTTCCTCTGCCTCTGCCCCTGCCTCTCTCTCTCTGACACATAAATAAATAAAATCTTTAAAAAAAATAAAGCTAGTATAATTAAAACAGTGTGGTATTGGTGCATGAAGAGACAGATATAGTCATGTCACAGAAGAGAAATTCTGGAGTTAAACCCAAATCCATATGGAATCTAGAATATGATAAAAGGAGCAATTCAAATCTGGGCAATGATAAAAGTAAGGGATAGATTATTCAATAAAAGGTACTGAGGAAACTGCATTGCCATCTGAAAAAAAAATAAGTTGCAACCAAATTTTACATCTTCTTCTAGAATAAATTCTTTCTGGATTAAAGATTTAAATATATTTTTTAAAATCCATAAAGATACTATAAGAATATATGGGATAATTTTTCATAATCTCAGAATGGGGAAGGCCTTTCTAAGTATAACATAAAATCCAGAAGTCACTACGGGCCCCTTGCATAAAACATTAATGAATTCAGTAACAGTTACATTTGTATTAAGAGCTATGCTGCAGAAACCACCAAAAGGGAAGCCAAAAGATAAAAGACAAACTGGGGAAAATATTTGCAGCTCATATCCCAAGCAGAGGCTTAATTTCTCTAATAGATAAAGAGTTCCTGCAAACCAGTAAAATAAAGATCAAAAGATCCAGTAGAAAAATTGTCAAAGGAAACAAACAGGCTTCACACACACACAAATACAAATGACTCTCAAACATATTCCAGTAGGCTCATCCTCCTCTCATGGTAAAAGAATTATAAATTTAAACAGCAATGAGATACTTTTTTGACCTATCCTGTTGGCAAAGTTAAAAAAGTCTGACAGTACAGTTTTTTGGCTAGAGCTTGTGAACAAATGGTACTCATGCTCATAGGAGGATAAATCAATAGAGCTTCTGTGAAGGGCAATTTGGCAATATCTACCCAAATCATAAAATCCCTTACCATTTGGCCCAATAATTCCACTTCCCAGAATGTATCCAGATATAATCACTTATGTGGGAAATGACATGTGCACATGGTACTTGTTGCTATGCTGTTCACAGTTGGGAGGGATCGGAAGCAACTTGTGTGTCCATTAGCAGTGTACTGTTAAATGAATTATGATATGCTCCCACAGTGGAATACTACGTAGTCATTAAAAAGAATGAGAAGACTTTATATACTGGTATGGTACACTCTCAAACAAACATTGTTAAGTGAAAAAAAAAACAAACCAACCAAGGTTCAAAACAGTGTGTATGGTATGCTACCATGTGAATGGAAAAGGGAAAATACATGTGTCGTTTTTGCTTAATACATATAAAGCAAATATTTCTTTGAAAGAGAAATAAAAAAAATTACAGAGTCCTAGACTGTAATCCCTTCCCCAGACCTACTGAGGCAGAATGTGTGCACGCATGGGTTCTGAAGCTTACTGACGTTTGATAAGCACTAACCTTATGGAGGAAAAAATTTGAGAAGTACTTTGAGATTTGCTGCCCCAGTTCCAACAGCTAGAATTTTGCCCTGGTTCTCAAATCTAGCCTACCCTGTCCCAGTACCTCAGCTCTAATAACTAGCTCCCTACCCCTATGACGTCACCTCTGACTCAGTAAACTATGGAGTTCCCTTGTGTCCAACCTCTTCTTTCTGGTGTGCAAGGGGCCTTGGCCACTGAACTGGGTCAGGGTATCTGGAACCAGGATTGACCTAAACATGCACAGTTCTGGCAACAGTTCCTTCCTTACTCTTGATCTGGACGTCGGGGATGAGAGAAAAACTCAATGGTCAGTCCAAGGAATGAACAGGCAGCAAAACCAGAGCCCAGGGTTTGGGTTGACAGCAGAGGGCAGAGATGATAGAGGAACCCTCTGAGAGAAGGAAGATGTCCCCTAAGGTGAGGGAACTGAAGAAGCTTTTGAAAGGGAGCCAATAACTGAGCCTCTGGTTGGGAAACACTCGAGAACAAGTTCAGACCATGTGTTCTTCCAGAACCAAAGCTCTGCCTTCTCTTTCAAAGCAACCTCTGCCATCACCAACACACACCCCTGAACTGAGTCATGCAGGTGGGCCTCTGCTAACCAGCTCCAGACTCCCCTGAGCTGCCTGCCCACCTGTCTAAACTTCTGGATGCCTCCTGTTCCCACCAATCACGAACTACGTCCAATCTCTCAGGACACACTTTCTAGACTGAACTTGCTCCTAGCATCTGCAGCCACATCTGTTCTCCACTGACACTTCCCCTCCACTGGTCGGATCTGACTCCCACCTCCCAGCTCTCCAGGCCTGCACTATTACCCCAACGGGAATCAAACCCCATGGGGGCCTCCTAACCTGGTCACATCACAAGTTAGATGGGAGCGCTGCCTGTAAGGACTTGGTCTGTTAACACAACTACCTGCAACCGCATGAAAAGTAAGTAAGCATATTGACGCAGGTTTAATTCATAATTAAATGGACACCGATGGAGCAAAGTTTCTGGCTGGTCTTAAGCTGGTACAAGCATAGGGCCTTAGTTATCAGATGTCAGAAAAATAGGAGAACAAGTAGGTTAATGGATAACAGCTCGCAGAGGTTAGAACCGATCACGGATATGCCAGGTCAAACAATCAGACTCTTGTGATATAAGTCTGACTCTGAAGCAACATTTGCCCCACACCACTCTTTGCCAAGGCAAGTTGGGTATGGGAGTGAGCTCAAAGCTTCTCACTCAGGCAAGCAATCACAGGTGGCCATGGAGGGGGCAAGAGAGCGGCAGAAGGCTCTAAACCTCGTAATAGGTGTATACACAGCTTGATGGACAGACCCCTGGACTAAGGTCCCAGTAGACCTGAGTACTGCCCCTAAGTCCTCTCTATGCCCCTCGTTTTAGTGACCTCCACCTCGATCCCAAATCTTGCCCAGTGGAGCCACGTTGCTTTCAATTCAGCATCCCTAGTTCCAGGAACCTGGACTATATCCAACCGCCACCTGACTCTAATGACCAGGAGCACTGGCCCCTTTAGGTCTGTTTGGTGTAACAGAACATTCCCAGCCATCACCGTTAGCAATCTTGCAAACACTTTGATCTCTGAGAGTGAACAGCCTGTGTCCTTATCAGCTGAGGCCACTGTCTGTGAAGTGTTCAATTAAAAAAAAAAAAAATCTTGACACAAGTTGGGCCTACAGAAACTTCCAGCTAAAAAGAGGGAACCAGTTCTTTATATATGAAATTTCCTGGTCATATTGGTATAAAGAGAGACTTTTAGCCAAGTCGGATTTTGTTTTTAATGAAGTAGAAACTTATTTTAAAAGAGGAAGAAACATCATGAAGCCCTTTGAGGGCTTTAGTTGTCTGTCTTCCCACATTCAATCTGTGGACTGAGAACTGTGTGCCACGTTTTTCCAGGGAAGTGGACTCTGCCACAGTTGGCCCCAAAATGTCAGCCATGCAAGTAAATGCTAGCAAAATAACTGTCTTCTGCATTAGATAAAATTCTGCCTGCTCTTTTCTTTCCTTTCTCCCTGACACAAGTCAGCAGGTTAGCATTAAAAAAAAAAAAAATCTGAATTTCCTAGACATTTGACACATTTAGAAGTCTCCCCAAGACTCATGTACTGTTGAAATGTTGAGGTTTTTCTACCAAAGTGTCTTAACCCGTCTCCCTACTGTCCAGCCATCCTCAAAAGTTATTCATTATTTCACTGCCTGCCTCAAACATTTTAAAGGAATATCTCATGTTCTGCAGGGTAAGGCTGAGCTCCTCACCCTGGCATTCAAAGTCCTCCATTGGAGCCAGTCCCCTAAAGGAACTCGTGATCCAAGCCAGAAAGATCTTCTCACTGCCCCTATTAAATATCTTACATACTCCTGATACTTCATGTCCACTCTGGCCATATCTTCTTCCTTTCCACTATCCAATGTTTACATTTTTAAAAATATCTAGCACCAGTCCTTCCTTCTTCACAATGAAAGTGCACTTAGCTCAGTGAGCTCTCTCTCCGTGTTACACCTACAGAACCTGCCTACTCTGTGTTCCCTTCATCTGGTATGTTGTTTTATGACAGGCCTTGTTTTTTGAACTTGTTTTTCCATTCCACTCATGTACATATTGACCTTTTCACTTTGGATGTTTGACTTTGAGGGCAAGGATCATATCTGCTATTAGATTAGCACACAGTGGACTCACAATAAATATTTACTAATTTTAACTGACAGTTAAAAGATGACAACCCTTGCTTTCATCTTTCTCCATAACCTTCCCTAACTTGCTTTTTATCATGAATCATTCTTCCAGCTCCAAAAGGCCAACCTCTTATTTCTGGTTAGAACTTGTCTGGAATTCCAGGTTTTAGCACTGGAAGGGTACACTCCAGGAGAGACAGCAAAGCTCTGAAGAGTAGTGGGATGGCTCTCCCCATGACTTTCATCTTTATTTTCAAGGTGAAAGGAGTTCTTTTCCATTAGCCTGCTGCTGCCTCTTAAGCACTCTGACTCATGGTGAATAAACAAAAAAGATCTTCTCTTGGGTCACCTTAACACCAAATGGACAGGCTTTATTAGTTACTAAGGGAGGCCAAAAGGAAAACAGAAACAAAAACATTTAAAAGACATACATATGTATAGATACTTATTTAAAAGACACATATAGTATATTATGTTATATGTTTACATGTATTCTAAATTTTGAATCATTCTAACATTAGCTCAATCCCAAGGTGCTCGAGACCTGTCCTATTCCACAAGGCATCAATAGTAATTGTGCCTGACAAGCTTGTCTTTCAAAGAGGAGATGGAGGGACCCTAGATGGGAGGTTTGAGTAGTAGGGTTGAACTTGAAACCTTTCTCTCTTTTTCCCTCTCCCTCACATCCCCCGCTCCGCATCTGTCAGTCTTGCTTGTGAAATAATAATCAATAGTATTTGCTGAGTGTTTTCCATTTGCTAACTGTTTTACCTAGATTGTCTCATTCAGTCCTCACATTGACTTTATGAGGTAGGTACTATTATTATCCCGGGCAAAGAGAGGATATAGGACATATAATCAATGAGTGAGTAGTGGGCTGTATAATGTCACTCTTCAGCTTTAGACATTTGAGGAATAGGAAACAAGAACCCAAGTACTTATACCTAAAAATTTTTGCTGTCTTTATCTGGGGATAGAGTGTAGACACTATTGATGGACTATCTTCAAGAGCACAGCTTCACCCTTTCAGTCTCAAACAATAATTGTATCTTAATACAGTGTAACAATTGTGCTCAACATAGTAACACAAGGGTCCATTCTTTATGGTTCTTTTCTACCAGCCCAGGAGCCACAATATTTTTCTTGACATGGTACAATCACGCTTTCTCCCTATCTACAACTATTCCACTCCACTGTCCTTAACTCAAGATGGAAGATCACAAGCCTCTCTTTGCCTTCTTCCTGCAGTGCCTGCAATAACCATAAGATTGTTCAAATGGATCACATATATGACCTTGATAAAAGCCTTTTTCCTCCCCGGGCCTCTGTTTCCTCATCTGTATGTAAGTGGGTCGGACCAGATCATCTCTAAGATCCCTTGCAACTCAAACATTCTCTGCTACCAAAAGAGAAACATTAAGGCTGAAAGGTAGACTGAAGTCTTATTGTGGAGGACTTTGCAGGATTATGGGTCCACTTAATCTCTTAGACAATAGGGAGCCACTGAAGAATAGAACAAGGAAATGATGTGATTGGAATTGATTGACCATGATGTTTAGGAATAGGGAGTAAAGGGGAGAATTACTGAGGCTTGAACAGGAGAGATGAGAAATATCATGGGAAGGCAAGAGCTTTCTAGGTTTGGCAATCAGTTGGATACAGGGAACAAAGGAGGACTGGGAAGTCAAAGTTGCTGGTGATTGGGATGTTACTAAACGGAAATAGGGAGGTACAGAGGAGGCTGGTTTAGAGGATAACATAATGAATTCTATTTTAGACATACTCTATAACTCAACAATTTCACTCCTAGGCATTAATCCCAAGAAACTCTTGGATCTATATGATAAAATACATGTGGAAGAATGTTTATTGAAATATTGTTCACAAAACAATAACCTATAAATAATTAAAATGCCCATAAACAGGAAAGTAGATAAATGAATTGTAATATATTCATGCCATGGAATATTATATGTAGCCAAAACAGATGAACACACTCTGATATAGATAAACAATAGCAATATAAATTAAAAAGTAAGTCTCTTATATTCAGCATGGCATTGTATTAATAAAGTCAAAAACAACATAAAGAATAAACATAATTATATGTGTACATATATAATACATATAATCACATGTATAATCCTACTAAGGAACACATGTTTGGTGTGTGTATTGTTTTTGTTTTTTAACTGAAGTCTAGTTGACAGAAAATATTATTGTTTCGGGTGTACAATATAGTGATTCAACATTTATATATATATTACAAAGTGTCCACCACAGTAAATCTAGCTACCATCTGTCACAATACAAAGTTGTTACAATATTATTAATTATATTCCCTGTGCTGTACATTGCATCTGTATGTCTTACTTACTTTATGACTGGAAGTTTGCACCTTTTAATCTCTTTTCCCTATTCCACCCATCCTCCTCCCCTCTGGCAACCACCAGACTCTGTATCTAAGAGTCTGTTTCTGTTTTGTTTTGTTTGCCCATTTATTTTGTTTTTTAGATCCCACATGTAAATGAAATCATACAGTATTTGTCTTTCTCTGCCCAACTTATTTCACTTAGCCTAATACCCTCTAGGTCCATCCATGTTGTTGCAAATGACAAGATTTTGTTTTTACTTATGGCTGAGTAATATTCCATTGTGTGTGTGTGTGTGTGTGTATACCACATCTTTTTTATCCATTCATCTATGGATAAACACTTAGGTTGTTTCTACATGTTGACTATTGTAAATAATGCTGCATTGAACATGCAGGTTCATATGTCTTTTCAAATTAGTGTTTTTGTTTTGTTTATATAAATACCCAGAAGTGGAATTGCTGGATTATATGGTAGTTCTATTTTTAATTTTTCTAGGAAACTCCATACTATTTTCGCAGAGGCTGAACCTGTTTGCATTCCCACCAACAGTGCACAAGGTTTCCCTTTTCTCCACATCCTTGCCAACACTTGTTATTTCTTGCCTTTTTGATATTAGCCATTCTGACAGGTGTGAGATGATATCTCACTGTAGTTTGGATTTGCAGTTCCCTGATGATTAGTGATGCTGAGCATCTTTTCATGTGTCTGTTGGCCGTCTGTATGTCTTTTTGGTGAAATGTCTATTCAGTTCCACTGCCCATTTTTTTAAATAAGATTATTTGTTTTTTTTTATACTGAGCAGTGTGAATTCTTTATATATTTTTTATATTAACCCCTTATCAGTGATATCATTTGCAAACATTCCCTCCCATTCAGTAGGTTGCCTTTTGTTTTGTTGATGGTTTTAAGTAATACATATTGATACAGTAACACAATATAAAAAGAAATCACAGGAATGATAAACACAGGATTCAAGATGATGCTTACTTTGGATGCAGAAGGCATTGGGATGCAATGAGGAAAACATATAGTTAGATATATATTATTGTCAAGGAGCTAGTTTTCATGTTGGATTTTCAGGGGTTTATTATGTTTAAAAATAACTAATCAGGGGTACCCGGGTGGCTCAGTTGTTTAAGCATCTGACTCTTGATTTCAGCTCAGGTCATGATCTCAGGTTTGTGAGATAGAACTCCACATCAGGCTTCTCTCCCTCTCCTTCTTTCCTCCCTCCCCCAACTCATGCTATCTCTCTCTCTCAAATAAATAAATAAATCTTTAAAAAAGTAAACCCATAAAAATAACTAATCAAATAAACAAATACATAAATTATCATAAAAACAAAATGTATTAAACATAACTGATTGCTCTAAAAATATATCTCAAAGAATATTACTAGGGTTTAAAAAAATAAATTAGAAGATAAAAGCAGATTGGTAGAGAAAGAAGTAAAGAGAAAATAAAAACATCTCTGAAGTGAATGCTATGTTAGAACAATGAAAAGTAGGGATAAAATATGATTAAAGCATGTCAAGACATGAGGAACAGGCTAGAGAAAAAGAATAAAAGAACAAAAATATAAAAATGATATAGAGAAGTATACAAAGGAGATTCAACTCTTGGAAAATAGAGATGTGATAGAAATGATATTTAAAGACAAAATATCCATGAGGACAAGGACCATTCTTTAAGAAATGGTAGAACAGTGAGCTGGAAAGACTGCAGGTTCGTGACGAATTCATGTAGACATCATGCCTGTTCTGGACTTCTATTATGTGAAAAATCAATAAACTTCTGTGTTAAAATCTCTCATGTATATGTGTTAGGGGAGAAAGATTCTTTATATTTAGCCAAACTTAATGCTAAATGATTATGCCAGGCAGCTGTCCTTCAGATATAAAGAAAAGGGACAGGACTTCTCAACCTTGGGAAGAAAATTAGATGATAAAACACAGCCAACAAAAATTAAATCAAAATATATGAACAGGGAATATGGAAGCCATTGTAAAAGAATTAATGATGAAATTTTAATTCACTTAAATATAAAACTAATATTAAATAACTGTGTGAACTATGACTACCAGACAGAAAGTAAATGATAACACAAAAATCAAAAGTATGGTAGAAGAGTGAACATGCTGATCTTCTTCTCTTGCATCACATGGGATGCACAGATACAGTCTAAAATGGAATTTTAAAAAAACCTTTTACATAATGATTCTGATGTCTTAGTGTTTTTTGTAAGTTTTTGAAAAGAATTAGGGGGGCGCCTGGATGGCTCAGTTGGTTAAGTGTCTGACTCTTGATTTTGGTTCAGGTCATGATCTCAGGGTCATGAGATCAAGCCCTGCATCAGGCTCCATGCTCAGTGGGGAGTCTGCTTGGGTTTCTCTCTCTCTTTCTCCCTCTGCCTCTTCCCACAATTCCCCCTCACTTGCCCCCATGATCTCACTCTCTCTCTTTCTCTCCCTCTCTCAAGTAAATAATAATAACTTTCATAGTGAAGAAACATTTATCTAAAGTTCAGCAATTTGTACAGTTTCACTTCAATTTCCTTTACTTTCACTAAATGAAAGTATACAGTTATTTTTTGTTTTAAAATAGCATGTAGAGTATGATTTCCATTTTTGTCTACTGATCTCTTTGTCACTCAACTTATATTTATCTACCTACCTATTTTTTTGTCTATATCTTAGTTGCATATTGAATGCCTTGAAAGATCTTCAACAAATGTCATTTGTGATAGGTTCAAATGGTGGAATTTATTTTTTGTTTATGTATTTTAATAAGCACCATGTATTAGTTTGATAAAACATATCAACCCTGTAAAAACCAGGTTTGTTTTTTTAAAACAAAGGAATTGTTCCATTTTCTCCTGGAAAAAAATTTTATAACTATGCACAAATGAAAATGAATACCTGCCCCTATACCCAGGCACTCATAGAACTTCTATTTCAAGCTTTTAATTTTATTATAATTATTAACAGAGGCAGTTACTGTTTATGACTTTGAAATGAAAAGTCAACATCCACGCCTTTTGTCATACATCTTCCTGAAGTCAAAACTTTACAGTTGTTCTAATTTTATTTTTGTCAAAGGGAATTTTCTACCCCACAAGAAAATGTATTTAAAAATAAAGTAGGTAGGGAATGTTTTATCCTCATTTCATAGATGGGCAAACAGCATCCAAGGTAACAGACCTAAATAGTGGCAGAGCTGGGATTAGAACTAAAATGTTTTAATTTCCAGACCAGATGTTCCCAGAGAAAGACAGTTACTGTTATTTTCCCCTTGTTGAATACAACTGGTTTTCATGGCAATAAGATAACCAACACATACCCAACAGAGCCATTGGTTCATAGGATTTTCAACTTGCAAGGGACCTTAGAGATGGTCTGACGTGAGGAGTCTGCAGAGGGCATCCGTAGCCTCCTCTCCAGGCCCAAACTGGAGACCAGCTGATGTGCCTCTGGGATCCCACTGCAACCCTCCCTGGTTTTTCTTCCTTACCTGATTTACATATTCATGTTCCACATAAGATTCCATTTGAAGAAGAGGCGTGATTTCTACAAATAGGTTTAAAAACCACTGATAGCCTAATCTTACAGAAATAGAGAGGTGATTTAATATAATCATTGCAAAGTGAGGAAGTTTCAAGAAGCACCAACCAATTCAGAGGAGAATAAGCTATCTTGGACCAAGCTTATTTTGAGACTGTCTGATATCATTCCATTTAGGAGCAGCTGTTTTTCTGAATTCACACTTCTCTTTTTTTTTCTAAACCACTAGATAACTAACCCAAGTGTACAGACTGTACCAATTTTATGTGGTCAAGAAATTGTAGATTAGATGCATGAACAAGAATTGGAGAAAAAAAAAAAAAGTCAAATGTCCGGCCTTATAGTGTTTCGTGTTCTAACTGAAAATTGTCTAACCAAAAGCAGCTGTCTGCAGTTAAAAATGTGGATCCACTTTAAAAATCTAAAAATCACTATGTGATTTTTATGCTTCTGAGGTTGATGAAGTCAATTAAATGGAAGATGGAGATAATTTAATACTTTACATTTATCAAGGGCTTTATAGATTATAATCAGTAAAATAGCATTTGGTCCACTAGGAAGGGCACAGGCACAGCCTCATATCCATTTCATCACTTAGTAGCTGGGAAACTCCAGGCAAGCCTACTTAGCTTAACTGATGCTCAGTTTTATCATCTGTGAAATGGGACTTCTGTGAGAATGAAATGTAATGACACATATTAAGTACTTAACTCTTCCTCAAGTAATTTTAATTTCGTTTCCTCTGTTTTCCTGGCAAGTTGAGTATAATGATATTTTTATTAACTGGGTTGTATTTTATTTTATTATTATTATTATTTTTAGAATTTATTTATTTGAGAGAGAGATTGAGAGAGAGAGAGAGAGATCATGAGCAGGGGGGAAGGGTAGAGGGAGAAACAGACTCTCCGCTGAGCAGGGAGCCAGATGGATGTGGGGCTCTATCCCAGGACTCTGGGATCATGACCTGAGCCGAAGGCAGATGCTTAACCAATTGAGCCACCCAGGTGCCCCTATGGGCCATATTTTAAATATACAGGAGTACAAGCTATAATGTATGGCAAACTATTTTTTAATAAAGAATAATTTTGCAATCTGCATCACAACCAGTAGTCAGTATATTGCAAAGAAAAGAGCACTGAGTCAAAGATCAGAAGACTTCAATTCTTATCTCCATTCTGCCCCTTTTAGATTGAACCATATGATATAACTATTTTTATAGGTCACAAATGGTTGAATAGATTTGTGGTGGACAAACAATGGTCTCTCTGAGATCCAACTTCTTCACTAGATGAATTTAGATAATTACATTTATTCACTGATTAAATATTTATCATATACATATTATGTGGCAGGGATTGTTTTATGTTTTATGATGAGATAGTGAAGAACATGAAAATGTCCCTTTCTTTGTGGTGCTCTATTCAATAAGGGAGACATGTAATAAACGAGCAAATAAGCTTATAAACAATACAATATTTTCAGGTAGTGATAAAATATTCAGTAACTAGGTGATCTCTGAAATTTGCTTCCACTTGAAAATTATAAAATACGAGGTCATTTTTATAATAAATTATTTTCTTTTCTTACTGAATTGATTTAATATAAGGTATATCTGAAGATAAATTTGTACTTCTTAAAAATAGAAAGGAGTACTTTCACTGTAGAAAATCTGAAAGAGACTCTTTAGAAAATCTCAAATAAAAGGATTTAGGGGATTATCTTAGGAACTAGATTTGGCCACATGTAACAGTCAGAACTATCAAATAGTAGTGGCTTAAAAAATAAGGGGTTTATTTTTTTCATGAATCAGGAAGTCCAAATCCAGTTGCTCCAAAGCTAGTACGATGCCACAGTGCTTTCAGGTCAGCCTGCTCTTAGTCATTTTCACCAGAGGCTTTCTTCCTCATGCTGGTTGTTTCATGGTTACAAAATGGTGGATGGAAACTCCTCCTGCAACACTGTACCATGTTGCAGGCAGACAAAAGATAAAGGTCAAAGGATAAAATGTAACTGCCAGTTTATTTTGCTTCCTTTTAAAGTCTTCCCAGAAGCTTCACCTAGCAATTCTCACTTACAACTCATTAGCAGGGACTGGACCACCCCTAAATTTTTCAGCTGGGCACCTGGTTACCTTAGACAAAATCAGGATTATGTTAATAAAGAGCAGTTCGAGGAATATTGGCTAGAGAACTAGGTGTCTCTATCAGGGGGATATACCAAGCTTCACCAAGAAATATGATTCTCAACATCTGTGAAACAAACATTTACCAAGGAAAATCATTACTAAAAGAAAATTTTGACACAAATCTTCTTATATAGCAAATACTATTTGGCATACAAATGATCTCCAGTTCCCTTCTTCAAACTCTAACTCTCAGGAATCTGTTTGGTTAAGTTCTACTTTTATTATTTACTGAAGTTAAGTCCACCTGTAATATCAACTCCAGTGCTTGATTTGAGTAAATATGCAAGTATTCCATGTATCTGAAGTGATTTTCTATTTTCTTCCTTCCACACAAGATTTAGGAAGACTTATAAACAAACAAAACTGATGATAAAATTAATAGGTAAGAGGTCATGTTTGAAGAGAAGAGCAAGAAAACAAAATCTAACAGGATACAAGGATGCAGAAGTCCTTGGGATTATCGAAGGGTTCCACAATTGTGGGTGTCCCTTACCATCTGAATTCTAACAATCTAAACATGTGTATAACATCTGCAAAAAATGTTTATAAAAATTCACTATCCAAATAAAAAAATCAGCTATGATGAATACATGAAAGTACATCAAGTAAAATGATGAGTGGTTCCTTTGGGCATCCCTCACCCTGGTGTTCAGAGAACCTCTGGAACAAAAAGTGAGAGGTACAGATACACAGGCCCAGTGCATGGTGCCATAAGGTCAAACCTGCATGAAACTGTGGAAGTCATAGAATTGGTCTCCATGGCAGTGGCTGGAGGAGGATGTGAGGATGTGAAGTGGTGCTCACGAAGCCATCAGTTCACCACCCAGTCCTTCTGAACCAGACCTTCTTGGGTTGAAGGCTGGCAATGTACAGTTAACAGGTTCCCAGGTAATTCTTATAGACACTGAAGTTTCAAGAACCATAGCTCTAGACTGGTGTTTCTCAAATGCTAGTCCACATACCTGCTACAATAGAGTCCCTTTGGGAGTTTTAAAAAATAATGAATGGATGGCAGAGAATTCAAAATCATGTTTTCTAGTAAAACAAACAAACAAAAAACCAACCTTAGAGAATAGGATTTGTTATAGACATGTAGGGAAGAGTCCAAGTACTTTAAGAATGAGCCAGGTGGACCTAGTGACTTGCTTCTAACTAGTGGAATACAGCAAAGATGATGGGATGTCACATCCAAGATCAGGTTACAGAAAGACTGTGGCTTCTGTCTTGCTTGCCCACTCTTGTTTTCCCTTGTTGTTTGTTCTGAGGGAAGCCTGTTGCCACGTTGTGAGCTGCTTGTGGCAAAGAGTAAGGAACTGAGGGAGGCTTCTGGCCAACATCCAGTGAAGAACTGAGGCCCTCAGGCCAACAACCCACAAGGAATCCTGCCAATAACCCATGAGTGAACATGGAAGTCAACAGCCTTTTTGACACCTTGAATGGGTCCTTGTAAGAGACCTTGAGACCAAGGCACTAAGCTAAGCTGAACCCAGATTCCTGATTTACAGAACCTGTAAGATAATAAATGTTTGTTGCTTTAAACCTCTAATGTGGGATATAATTTGTTACCCAGCAGAAGATAATTAATACAGGAATACTTCATGCAAAAATCTTTACCAGTTTTTAACATTTTGGCATATAAAAGAATATGTCTTGGTCATATGGGATTTTCTTTCATATACATGAAACACCTTATTTCTTGATATTGCCAATAAATAAAAAACTTAGTTGTTGGGGAGGAAAATTTTTTCTAACCTTCAAAGATTCTTCTGGCTGGTCTGAAAATTAAATTGACATGGGAAAGATTAAAGGGAGAAAAACTAACTTAATTTCATACATATGGGAACCTCACATACATGAGAGATTCAAAAACAGAATGGTAAAATGAGGTATATATGCCATAATGACCTAAGAATAGGATAGGAGCCTGGGGCTTCAAAGGGGAGGAAGGCTATTCACAGGTCAATAAAAACAGCAGATGTTTGGCAATCAGATGTTTGTCCTGCCATACAGATGGGTCAATCAGATAAAATTTATTTCTGGTAATAACTCTGATTCTGGAAAAGACACCCCATTTAGATTCTTCTAGGCAGTTAAGGACGGGGCAAAATTTCTCTTGAGCCTGCAGTGTCTTGATTGCCTTCAGCTCAAAACAGTCTACCTGCCAAAGTGGCACATTTTGGGGAAATCTGTCCTGAACCTCCTCCACTCCGCTGTGCAATACGGAATTTGACAAGTTAGGTTTCAAGTTAGCCAGAGAGCAAATGTAAATCCCCAGTGCAGAATAGGTGCTTACTAAATAGCAGCAGAACTGAACCGGTAAGCCACAATAGATGACTGGAAGAGAAGGATAGAAAAAGAGGTTCCACTTGATCCAAAAGGCCACTGGTTCTCAACCCTTAGCATGAATCAGAATCACTTAAAGGACTTGTTAAACCAAGATGGGCTGGGGCCCATCTTCATCATCTTCATAGTTTCTTGTTTGGTAAGTCTAAGATGAAGACAAAGAATTTGCATTTCTAAGGAGTTCCAGGTGACATTGATACTGCTGGTTCAGGGACCAGACTTTGAAAACCCCTGCAACAGGCAATGGTTCTATAGTTTCCTGTTGGGGGAGTGATGTGAGAACAGTGCTCTCGGATGACTCATAATGCATCAAAGGAACAGCAAGGCTGAAGGGATCAAACTTGAAGCAAGTGTGAAGCTCTTACCAAAATAATTAGGTGGTGGTATTGGGAAGCAAGGAGCTTTGCAGCCAAGGGAAATTAAAAAGGAAATACTTAAAGGGCTTGCTGACTTTATCAGTTCTCCTCCAAATATTGTAGTTTAAATAGTCACTCTAGCTACACAGGGAGAAAATCAAATTACTATCATTCTTAATGAAAGAACAACACAGCCAATGTTGGCTGGGCATGGGTGAGAGACATGAAGTACCATCCAGCCTGGCTCCCAGAGCTCAGAACTCTGAGCAATATTTACTGCTATAATTAACTCCTCTACCAATTCGATTTACCTGATAAAATTGTCTTTGGGCTTCCATATGGCCCTGCTTCCTCCAGGATAATCAGTTGGAGGTTCTAAAAGCCATTCAAACCCTTCAGATTTGTGCCCGATCTGATTTGCACCATTTCAGAACTGGGTGTAATTCCCCTACCAGCATTCATTATCTCTATTTCCAAGTTGAAAATGATTCAAGCAGTGAAAAGAGTACATGATCGTATTTATTCATGGTCTGTTTTTGAAATGCAATTATTTCCTTCATGTTCTAGAGACAGTGGTGTTAATAGAATGCTTTCCAAAAGCATGGGGTTGCCGATCTCCAGGTTTCTGGCATCTGTTAGCAGATGTCATAAGCAATGGTGGTGGGGCAATAAACAAAGAAGGCCTTCTTTTCGTCTACACCGTGGCATACTCCCCCGAAAACGTGGTTACCTTTGCATTTTCATTATAATTCCTTGTTCATGGTTCAAGAGGTTAAGAGTATCAAGAATAATGTCTAAGTGGCCATTTCAAATGCTGGCTTATTTTTGCTAGTTGGGACATTGGCTACCTTCCAGCAATTTCTAATACTAAAACAATGCCTCCAGGACTGGCAACATCAGAGCACTATCCAAAGATATCTGTGGCTGATTTACAGGGAATGGAAAAAAAAGCAAAGCATCTTGAGGGTTGTGAGGATGAAAATTTACCCCCTGAGGAGCTTCCAGTAGAGCAGGGGGAGAGACATTTGTGAACAAGCAAGCAGATTGGTAACAGTAACATGTCAGGGCCAAAACAAAGCATCCCAAGTGGAAAATCACACATTTTAACTATTTTTTAAATGCAATGAACATAATTAAGTTGATTTCTAGTATTATCAATAGTTGTTTCTATAACAGAAGTGAGTGGCGACTCCTGGACCTGAACAGTGAGGAAAAACAGAAGGAATCCTTCTCTGTCTCTCCTTCCCCTAATTTATTTATTAAATTTATTTCTTGAGTAAACATTTTAACAAGCAAGTGTCCTGGTTTCCCTCAGTCTCTCCTCTGCCCCAACTCCTTGGCACGGGGCCTGGTACTGAATGCCAATGTGCACATTCGCTGAGCAAAGCATGCACCTAGCTACAGCAATTACAATGGTTTTTGTTTTGACTTCTCTTGTTTTTTAATTTTAAAACTTTATTTCTATAGACTGAGCTACCTACATTTTAAATAACTTCACATGTGTTTTGTAAATTTAATCCTTAATTTTTATAATTCCTCAGCCAGAACTTCTGCCTGCCCGGCTGAGGAAGACTCCTAGCATCCCCAGGCTGGCCCGGGGCCCTCAGCCTTTTGACTTCACCTCTTAATAAAACCTCTATTTAGAAGGTGCCAACAGGTATACTTTCAAGTTGAACAAAGCAAATGCTTTTTGAAAAAAAATGCAATACAATACTCTTTTAGATCAAGATGACAGACGGTATTTACTGGTAGAATCTCCATACAATAAAGCAGGGTTCCCATCCCATTCTGCCGCTAGACTCATGTTAATATGTCTCCATTCTAATGGCCAGTTTCAGAGTAAACCTGCTCCAGATTCCTGCATTCCGTTTTTCTGGGAACAACCTTTTCTGCAAGGTTTAAAGATTACAAAATGGCCAGAAGCTTTCAAAAGCATGGATCTCCCTGGTTTGTAAAATTCTTAAACGGTCCATTTTCTCACATTCAACGGACATCCAGCTCCCGGGAACCCAAACCCACAAGCACACTCACTCCTATTAGGTTGTTTACATCTATTTTGAAGGTCTTTTCAGCTAACCTTTTTCCTGACCCACCCCACAATTTCCTCTGGTTTGTTATTTGACAGACTATCTAGATACTTTACCCAAGTCATTTGCTTCCTTCCTACTCAAAGCTTTTTACTGCTGCTACCAGCCCCTTTCTTCCTGAGCAAGGATCAAGGTTTTCTTCAGTATGGACTCTGTGGCACATGATCTCATTTCTTAGCTCTTGGTAAAATCCCGCCTTTATGAACTGCTTGTTTGGGGACAGGGGGGCAGGTATGAATTATAAACATAGCTATAGAGGTGTAACATAATTAATTGTGAGCACTTAAAATAACTACATTTAAAGCTAGTAAAACATTTCAAGGGAAGGACCTTGCAGGACTGTTACAATTAACAGATAAGTGGCATTCATTTCGATTAGGCTATCAATTGTTTCTGTGAAAAGCATTCATTCTCTAAAATCCTTTTATTATTTCCTTCTGAAAACTTCTCCTTTTAGTCAATTGTTTAATAAATCTTATTCTCATAGATAGCACAAAGGAAAAGTCAAAAGATCACAAATTCCAAATTAGTGGATACTGAATCTAAGGACTTAAGGACCCAACTGGGCCCTTGGGCTCTCCAAGCAATAGAAATTGACAAGAAGCCCAGTGGGAGTTCCAGGCAAGACTTTATCAGGGCTTTTGCTCAGTACAAGGGAGACAGCACAGAGGGAAAATTCTCAGGCTGACTCCCCGAGCAGAGGTCATGGAGAGTTTTTAAAAGACAGGTGGGAACACCATCTAAGCATTTAGAGGCGGGGATTTATCAGCACCTGCACACTTAAAGTTCATGCTTCTTCATGTGTTGCATGTCTAATTATCATGTTAAATCTCCACCCCTGGGTGTAATTTTTAGTATCATAATGAGGGGGGCAGTCAGTGAAAGGTCAGCACTGGCTTGGTCCAGTCTTTGCCAGTCTTTGTAGAAAGCATCCTCCTATCAGTAAGGACCCTCCCTCTGCATTCCTACAAGGTATGCTACTCAAGAGTCATAGAGTTTGAGCTTTTCTTTCTTTTTAGAGGCAGCCCAAGAATGATAGATTTTAGGGTCAGGATTGAGAGGACCTGAGCCCAGTCTCTGCTCTGTCTCTGAGGCATTCTTTGATTTGACCAAGGTGGGACACTTTGGCATGAAGACTACTTTGAGTTAAAAAGCAATAAAAACCTAGCAGGTTCAGTAAGATCTCTTTATCTCCCCATCAACTGCCTAAAAGAATTTAGATAGAGCACTTGCTCCAGGAAGAGAGTTACCACCATAAATAACTACATTATGATATGAAGTAGGTGTGGTAGACAGGGAGGAACCTAGCACGGCCTATTTGATCCAAGTCCTCTCTATGTCCTATTGTTTCTGGATGGCCCAGCAAACATTTGTTTACCAAATACTTACTCTTCTTCATCTTCCTATAAATTGCATTCCTTTCCTCTGAAGTCCTAGATCCCTACTCCTTCTCCTCAGTTCAGGAGGACATATATACCTCATTTTGCTTAACTGTGTTTGTAATATCCACGTCTGTGTGGATTCCTTGTACATACACTACTAAATTTTATTTTCTGTTAATCTGTCTCATGTCAGTTTGATTCTTAGTCCAGCTAGAAGGACCTTGAAGGGGTCAGTAATTCCTGCTCCTCTGGTAATACCTAAAATGCACTGGTTACTCAACTTGAACTTGCTGAAGAGTTTCCCAATGTGAAAATGGCACCAAAAGGTGTTTTTAAATTGCTAGATAAAAGGGACCAGGGAATATTACCCTTGGTTCCTGAGCCAATTCTCCTAGTGACCAGATAGGAATTTGGAAGATGGTTGGATGGTTTGAGACATAACCTGTGCTGACGTTACAGGATTTCTTCCCCTCTAAGTGCTTGTGGTTCTTGGTCACACCACTTCAAAGAACAAAGAGGTAGACCAGACAGAGTGGTGGGCAGCAAAGAAAGGTTTATTGGGTGATAGCAAAGTGATAGTACAGTTTCTGAAGAGGGAGGGGACCCCAGAGGGTTGCCACCAGAATTTTTTAAGTCTAGGGGGTTTTATGGGCTTGTTGGAGGGCTGTTTTAATTTGATTAACCCTCCCTACACCTGTCATCCAATCAGGTTTTTGTCGCCTATCTCACATGAGAAAGGGTGGAGGGCCCCTTCCCTAGTGGTGTAAAATCCTTTTCAGGGTGGTTTCCTCAGGGTGGGGAGGCCTCTTGTCCCTGACTGCCTTTCTTCCCGCTATCCTTCATCATTGACAGACTAGAGTGCTATGTCTTAAACATCCAAGTTAACCACTGCCCACATATTCTGGGCTTGGTAATAACAGAACTATAAATTAATAAAGCCACCTTTGAGCTCAAAGACAATAGAGTCTGAATGTGGTCCAGATGTCAGGAGATGTGGATATAACCTTTCCCCATCACTAATTACAATCTATATTATAGATCAATTCAGTGAAATTGTTTTATAAGCTAGTGGAAACTTTTGTCAAAATCAGGTGGGTATGGGGCGCCTGGGTGGCCCAGTCAGTTAAGCCTCTGACTCTTGATTTCAGCTCAAGTCATGGTCTCAGGGTTGTGAGGTGGAGCCCCACATCAGGCTCCACACTGGGCATGGGGCCTGCTTAAGATTCCCTCTGGATGCCTGGGTGGCAGAGTTGGTTGGGCATCCAACTCTCTTGGTTTCAGCTCAGGTTGTTGAGTAAGGGACAGGCGGGGCTAGGTAAGGAGAGATAGATAGGGGGCTATGTGATCAGGCTCACAGAAATCCCAAAAATGTGGAGGTGTGGGGAAACCAGAGATAAGGGACAAATTGGACCACCCTACCCTAGGCGTGTGGGGTGGAGGACCACACTGCCCTAGGCCTGTGGGGTGGATCATGTGGCGTGGGTATCTTTATGATAATCAGCTGTGACCAACAAGAAATAACCAGACCCTAAAAGGGAAGTAAGCCATTGAAGGTGTTATCACTAGTCCTTACTCAATGGTGATTTATCAGTAGAAATGTTAAAACTATTTAAGTTGCAGGGTTAGCTTTCTATAAAAGACCAACCCTAAAGGCTCTCATGGGTAAGTAAGAGTAAAGGCCTTACTCTTACTACTTTTTCTGTATCTTCACTTAATAAACTTCTATCACTTTACTCACTCTCCACTCTCTGTTGTCCTTGAGATTCATTCTCCTACTCTGTGAGACAAGAACCTAGCTCTCCCACATCATTGTGATCTCAGGGCTGTGAGATTGAGCCTCGCTGGGCTCCTCACTGAGCACAGAGTCTGCTTAGAGTCTCTCTCCCTCTCCCTTTGCCCCTCTCCGTGCCCCCCCCCCCCATGGCACACACTCTCTCCTTCTAAAATAAACGAATAAATCTTTAAAAAAAAAAAATTCTCTTTTCTCTCTCTCTGCCCCTCCTACTCTCCCATCTCCCAAGTTCTCTCTCTAAAAAAATCAAAATCAAAGTGGGTGTGGTGTAGATTAATCCCATCATCTACTATTCTATCAGTAAAGTTCTACTTTTTAATTGTGAAATGTCCATTTTGATGAATACTCTATTGAAATGCAAATATCTCTTGAAGGGGTTATATCAATCTTTTATCAGAAGACATATTATAAATAGTTACTATTTTATTTTATTTTATTTATTTTTTTTTTTTTAAAGATTTTATTTATTTGAGACAGAGAGAATGAGATACAGAGAGCATGAGAGGGAGGAGGGTCAGAGGGAGAAGCAGACTCCCTGCTGAGCAGGGAGCCTGATGCGGGACTCGATCCCGGGACTCCAGGATCATGACCTGAGCCGAAGGCAGTCGCTTAACCAACTGAGCCACCCAGGCGCCCCAAATAGTTACTATTTTAGCAGAGATTGATTACAAATGCAATACAGCCAGGGACAGCTGGGAAAGCTGAGGCTGATGAGGGAGGAAGGAGGACACCAAAACAAATTTTATTACCCTTCCCAAACTGCTTTTTGAGGACTACCTTAATTCTGCTTGTCATTATCCCTGCTGACCATTTCTGGATTGAGGCTGGTGATTTTCCTGAACACAAGGTCAAGCTTCACTATTTGGATGACAGTGGCAACCTTACAACTTTCTAGCCTTCAATCCAAGGCAAGTCCATCTTCCTTCCATTGGCAAATGAATCCATTTTTGCCTAACTTCTTAAAAGTGCTCAGCGGTCAAGCTGATTTTCACCCGGGGCTCTTGTCTACACAGAAAAGTAAAACACATGACCCATTTGCTTTTTTCTCTTCACAGGAATCAGTAATATCAACACTATCCCTGCAAAGCCAGAGGCTGGAGATTTGCATTTTGAAAAAATAACAAAGGATAAGGGAGGACCCATTTAAAAATTTTTTGTTGGCAGTCTGAAATGTCTAGCCCTGCCACTAATTGAATTAACAGACAAAATGAACTCCAAACAGATGAATTGCTGGTACAAAGGAAGGAAATGATAAATACCAACTGTGGCCTCGTGACTAGATGCAGAAAGTAGGACTACGGCAGGCACCCATATTTTCCTTTTAACACACATATAATTAGAGATAACCAGTAACCCCTCTCCCTTACTATGTCCTATAAGGCATATGGTTGGTGGTTAATTTTATAATTTAGTTCTTAAGTTACAGGTATATCCAGGAGAGATGGCTCCAGAACTGGATGAATGAACATTACCCAGAGAGAGGTCCAAGGAAGGGGACTTTTTACTCTTCGCTTCAGAGAGATACTGAGCATGTTTTCCTTTCCACAAAGATCTTTCCATTTTGTCCAGTGAAAGCATGTTTGGATCGCTATTACTGCTTAGAAATTAAAGTCGGAGTAGAAGAGTATGCGTAGGGGCGCCTGGGTGGCTCAGATGGTTAAGCATCTGCCTTAGGTGCAGGTCGTGATCAGGATCCTGGGATCGAGCCACCCCTCTCACTCTCTCTGTCAAATAAATAAAATCTTTATTAAAAAAAAAAAAGAAGTATGTGTAGACATTGAGTGGCCAAAGGGGTGGACCATGACAGCTTTGGGGAGTTGCTTTTAGCATCTACTCCAAACTCGTTATGGAGGGCTTTCCTGTACAGCAGAAGCTGGAGAGTTAAAAAGTACATTTCTGATTTCCTGACTCCTGAGTTAAGATAATTGATTTAATACACACATCTAACTTTGCTTCCTCTTGAAACCCAACAAAAAGTACAATAAAGAGATTTATTTTTTTAAAAAAGACATAAGCCTTCTGGGGCTGGGAAAACAAGAGGCAAGAACAATAATATTTTGGAAGCTAGAGACTGGCAGTGAGAAAGCAGAGGAAAAAAAACAATTTACATTGCAGGATCTCAAAAGGTTCAAGAACTCATTGTATTAGTAATACTGCAGTCGAAGTGAGGGGACATCATGCTGAAATAAGGAGGATTGGGTAAAAGATGTTTGAGAAGCAGGTTGATCCTTAGGACTCCTTCCCCATTCACACTGCTGGGTAATGGCCCTCCTTTATCCTAGCAAAGCCTACGGATTTATTCCCTATGAAGGTAAAAGAGTATCAGGACAGGAATGCTAGACCCCACTGAGGGCTGGGTCCTATACCAACAAACAGCCCACCCAGATGTCCCAAAAGTAGAACTGTAGGTTGGTAATTTCCATCAGAGCTTCTAGTGTTTTCATTTCTCACTTGTTTTTAGTTTTTCTAATAGGTATTTTTTGGGTTATAATTTATATACAGTATTGAAATGCACACATCTGTGTAAGTCACACCCCTAACACCACATGGAAAAATTCCAATACCCTAGAAAATTAGTCCTTTATTTTTATTTTTAAATTTATTTAAAAATATTTTTTTAAGATTTTGTTGAGAGAGAGAAAACACAAGTGGGGGGAGGGGCAGATCAAGAGTTGCATGCTCTACCAATTGAGCCAGCCAGGCACCCCTTAGTCCCTCACTTTAAAATCATGAACAGACAACTAATTACCAGACATCTAAGGAAAGACTCTAACATGGAAGATAAAGACCAAAGCAAAGAAATAGAAAAAAAGCAACTTAGAAGAAAGAGTCCTTTTAGGAAAAACAAAACATATTTTAAAAGTACTGTATCAATATCCTTAGGGAAATGAGAAGAGTCTGCACAACGAGTGGTATGAAAAAATTCAAAGAACAACAACAAAAGAGCTCTTTAAAATTGAAAACATGATACAACAGCAATGAAAAAAATGCAAAAGAAATTCTTTATTTTTTATTTTTATTTTTTTTAAAGATTTTATTTATTTATTTTGACAGAGAGAGAGAGACAGCGAGAGAGGGAACACAAGCAGGGGGGAATGGAAGAGGGAGAAGCAGGCTTCCTGCCAAGCAGAGAGCCCGATGCGGGGCTCGATCCCAGGACCCTGGGATCATGACCTGAGCCGAAGGCAGACGCTTAACAACTGAGCCACCCAGGCGCCCCAATGCAAAAGAAATTCTAGAAGATAAAGTTGGGGAGATTTCCCAGAAAACAGAGCAAAAAGACCACAAGAAGGAAAATAGGAGAGAAATGATAAGTGGAGCCCAACGAGGAGATCCAACATCTAAATAACAGAGGAGAAGAAAGCAGCAATGAATAATTCAAGAGAATACTCAGGGTTTCCAGAAGAAAGGGCCCACAGGATGCCTAAGAGAATGGATGAAAATGAGACTCACGCAGAGGCACATCATCATGAAATTTCACTGGGAACAAAGAGGAAATCCTTCCATCACATGGAAGAACTTCAGATTTCTCAACAGCAAGCACTTAAAACCATAAGTCAATGGAGCAAAGCCTTCAAAGCTGAAGGAAGAATATTCCTCATCCAGAATTCTGTATCTAGTTACTGTATCAATCAAGTGGGAAGGTAGAATAAAAACATTTTCAGACACCCAAGATCTCAAAAAATTTACCCTCCATGGACCCTTTTCCAGAAAACTGTTGCAAAACATGCTCCATCAAATGAAATGAAGGGAGGAAAGCAAGAAAAAATATATGGGCCACACGAAACAGAAGATTCAACCAGGAGAGGGGCAGAGGGAATCTGTCAGTTTATGGAGAAGACGGACCCCATGTTGACTACTCTGCACAAAGCATAGAAGATCTTGTTAGAAAACCTGAGGCCACGGGCTGTGGAGGGCCCACATCCATAGTCATCCTTGCCTGCAGAGTGACCGCACAGGCACAGGGAAAGACCATGCATGGACACTAAAGAGGAAATGATGAGACAGTATTGAAGGCTTGTTTCTAACCCAATGCTACACAGAAGCCTGGGGTCTCTATGTCTTAGCAAAACTCCCCTGACCCCCATAGACCATATGCAGAAAAAAAAAAATATCAGCCCAAAGAAGAGAAATTCTGCATATTAATTTATATGTTCATATGTTGTGTGTGGGTGTATATGGATACACGTGTGTCTATGTGCTTATATATATATAGAATATTTCCGGATGAATTATGAAGGAAATCTGCTTTCCACTATCTACCTTTTTGTTCCTTTTTATTTATCTTTTTACCCTATGTGTGTATTAGCTATTCAAAAAATGAACTAATGAATAAAATATTTTTTCTTTAAAAAATCACAAACAACAACAAGAACAACAAAATGACAAACAATATGCCCACTGACTGAGCAGTTCTACTTTTAGGAATTCATCCTATGGCTACTCTTCTACACATGGGAAATCATGTAAATACAAGGCCATTCATCGCAGCATTATTTGTGATAGCAAATGACTGGATACTGCCCAAATGTCCATGGAGAGAGGAATGGTAAGATGAATTATGTACATTTATACTGTAGAATGCTTTGCAGTCATAAAACAAAGAAGAATGTAAAAGCTCATCAGGTGTTGATGCATAGTAATATCCAAGATACTCTATTAAATGAAAAAGACAACGTGTAGAAGAGAATGTGTAATTTGTTATAAAAATACAGGAGAAAAAATGTCTTTGACCCTTGCAAAAGAAGTCAGACCACCCTGTTATGTGTTGTTACTATATTCTGCGTTTTGCCTTTGTAATACTTATGACAATAACAATTAATGATTATCTGTGTTAAAAAAAAATTTCACACTTCTCATACTCCCTTGCAGCTGGTTCTGGGTGTGAAACAGATCATACCAACTCAGTGCATTATGCAAGATTTGGAAAGCAGAAGGGGTCAGTACCACCTTCTTGAGTTCTTAGGTGTTGCTGCTGACAGTCATGGTCATGGAATTACTGCGCTTTTCTGCAACAGCATCCTGGTGTCCAGAGACTAGCTTCATAAATGTCAAAAGGCAGTTGCAGGGGCAGCTTCCTGACCCCTGCATGGATCACAGTCAGTAGTGCATTCTTCTTCTTTCTTTCTTTCTTTTTTTTTTTTTTTAAAGATTTATTTATTTATTTATTTTGAGAGAGAGAATGCGAGTGCAGGGTAGGGGCAGAGGGAGACAGAGAATCCTGAAGCAGACTTCCCGCTGAGCACAGAGCCCAACTCGGGCTTGATCCCGGGACCCTGAGATTGTGTCCTGAGCTGAAATCAAGAGTCAGTCACTTAACCGACGGAGCCACCCAGGCGCCCTCACTGGTGCATCTTAAACCTTCCAGAGCAAGCTCCCATACCCTACCTTCCCGACTGTTCAGTGGTGATGTTCTGGGGGTCATTAGAAAGAACCCAGCTTGGGACGCCTGGGTGGCTCAGTCGGTTAAGTGTCTGCCTTGGGTTCACGTCATGATCTCGGGGTCTTGGTACTGAGTCCCGCATTGGTCTCCTTGCTCAGTGGGGAGCCTGCTTCTCCCTCTGCCTGCCGCTCCCCCTGCTTGTGCTCTCTCTCTCTGACAAATAAAATCTTTAAAAAAAAAAAAAAGAAAGAAAGAAAGAAAAAAAGAACCCAGCTTATCCCCCTCCTATCAGCCTCCCTAACAATTCCCTAACTGAATTAAACGCTCTTCTGCTTAAAATAGGTGGTGATTTGTTTCCTGCAACTGAAATTCAAATGATATAATTGATAGCATGGACTTTTAACATAGAGAAACTGCAAACCTTGTTTTAGAATCATTAAAGTAAGTTACTTGATTTGTATCTATCCTGTACACTGTATGCTGCCAAAGTAAGTGTTAAAGGGGTTTAAAAACTAAGAATTATCTATGAGATTCTCTTTTGCATGTCGTAACAACTACTGATAAATCAGAGCATACACAACAACTCAGGGGCAACATGTTTAACCTTTTTTTTTTTTAATTAATTTACTTATTTGAGAGAGAGAGAGCCCAAGAGAGCGAGTGGGGGAATGACAGAGGGAGAGAATCTTTCAAGCAGACTCCCCACTGAGCACGGAACCCCACCCCACCTCCCCACCCCCCCACCCCCACCCACAACCCATGAGATCATGACCTGAGCCAAAACCAAAGGTCAGGTGCTTAACTGACTGAGCCACCCAGGTGCCCCTTAACCTTTTTTTAAAAGTTTATCCAGGGGGCGCCTGGGTGGCTCAGTCGTTAAGCGTCTGCCTTCGGCTCAGGTCACGATCCCAGGGTCCTGGGATCGAGCCCTGCATCGGGCTCCCTGCTCCGCGGGAAGCCTGCTTCTCCCTCTCCCACTCCCCCTGCTTGTGCTCTCTCTCTCGCTGTGTCTCTCTCTGTCAAATAAATAAGTAAAATCTTTAAAAAAAAAAAAAAAAGTTTATCCAGAATACAGAATGAGTGAATGAGCAGGTATAAAGAGTTATTTTCAATAAACTGTTTTTATTTTTAAAAAATTGATGAAAATGAACATGACTAATAGGTGGGCACCGGCTTACTCTAAGAAATGCCTGATGACATCAACTGAAAATGTGTCAGAAACAACTGGGTGATCCCAGATTTCACATTCCTTGACTCAACATCCTGAAATGGTTCTCAACAGGCTGGGAAACCCATAAAAACATCATAACAATAACAGGCTCAATCCCTTTCTATCACGGTGACACTGTGGGAGATGACATTTCTGAATTTTGTCTCTTTTTACATTGTTTGCAAAGTGAATTTGACAGTGAGTGAGTAAAAGGGAGTGATACATGAGCAATTACAGCTTTTGAGTACTACCAAGCACACACTTGATATAATGTTTGCTTCTAGGTAGCATTTTATAATTACATCTAATCCAGTGACATTTTTTGTGTGCTTTTAGAAAAGAAACATTTAGAGGTGGTGGCAGATAAGAGGGTAAATGACTGAGAAGTTACAGCTCTCTGCAAATGCAGACACACACATTTACAATATCCTGGCAGAGAATAAATAGCAACAAGCATCTGATTCTGAGTTTTCAGAGTTACTCAATATAAATGAGGTCGCCATTGAGGGCAGAATAAGACAGAATTGCTTTGATATATATGAAACATTTCTAAAATAAAAGGAAATGTTTTTTGGATCATTGGAAGTTTTAGAATTAAAATTATTTTGAACTGATAAGGTCCTTAAAGACTTCTTGTCCAATAATTGCATTTCATAGCTGAGAAAACAGGTGTAGTGAGGTTTACTGACTTGCCCAGAGTAACAGTTAATTGTGAAATGAGGGGCCTGGGGTGGCTCAGTTGGTTAAGCATCTGCCTTCAGCTCTGGTCATGATCCCGGGTTCTTGGGATCAAGCCCCACATCGCATTGGGCTCCCCGCTCAGCAAGAAGCCTGCTTCTCCCTCTCCCTCTGCTTGCCGCTCCCCTGCTTGTGCTCTCTCTCTCTCAAATAAATAAAATCTTTTAAAAAACTGTGAAATCAAAATGTTTGAATCATAGCTCCCTGAACATAAGTTTTTGGAAATATTTTAGAATTGTCTGCAGTAAGGGAGAAGTGATGTTTGGTGTTAACCAAAGCTTCCTAAGAACAGAGCTGGACTCCAGGGGTGATGGGCTGATGGGGTGATGTGGGATGTGGCTGGGGGAAGGGGCTTTCCAGATGTTCCTTCACTCAGCTTTGCTGCTGGCACACAAGGGCTCTATAGAATCTGCCCTCACTCTCTTACTTTATAATATACTCACCCAGCCTGCTTATTACCTTTATGCTATCTCTTTCCTGCAAGTAAACCATGTATAGTTCCTCCTCGATCGCCTTTTGTGAAGAAAGGAGAGTAAGGTTCGAAGTAAATATTGAATGCTGCTGAGCAGCTGGGCACCAGGAATCATGAGAATTTATACCACCGAAGCCACTCAAAAGTGGCTGGCAGGGCTCTGCTAGGAGTAAGCAGATGGGGAGAGAGGAATAAGTGTCTATGCAGCTGAACAAATTCCAGAAGTTCACCTCAGTACCACTGGCTGCCTTGCAGGCTAAAGACCCACTACTGGGAGCTTAAATGTATTTGCAGATGTACTTAGATTTTAAGAACTCCGCAGCACCTCACCCATTAGGATGGCTTCTATTAAAAGAAAGAAAGACAGGAAGAAAAAAGAGAAGGAAAGAAACAAAAAAAAGTTAGTGAAGATACGGAGAAATTATAACTCTTGTGCCTGTTGTGGGAATGTAAACAGGTACAGCTGCTATTGAAAATGGATGGCAGGGGCGCCTGGGTGGCTCAGACGGTTAAGCGTCTGCCTTCGGCTCGGGTCATGATCCCAGGGTCCTGGGATCGAGTCCTGCATCGGGCTCCCTGCTAGGCAGGGAGCCTGCTTCTCTACCTCTGCCTCTGCCTCTCTCTCTCTCTCTCTCTGACTTTCATGAATAAATAAATAAAAAAATGAAAAAAAAAATGAAAATGGATGGCAGTTCCCCCCAAATTTAAAATTAGAATTACCATATGATTCAGCAACTCCACTTCTGGGTATAGACACAAAAGAAGTCTTAACCAACTGAGCCACCTAGGCGCCCCAGTGTGGAGAACATTGTGATAGACAAAGAGCAGGGTCTGTAGCAGAGGGGACTGAAAGTTCCCCTCTTGAAAGCAAGAACTTTCGAATACCCATGCTCATAGCAAATTACTCACGATAGCCAAAAGGTGGAAACAACCCAAGTGCCCAAGGACAGATGGATGGATAAACAAATGTGGTATATACATTCAACAGAATATTATTCCGCCTTAAAAAGTAATTCAGTTGTGACACATGATGCGATGTGGACATCATGAGGACATTATGCTAAGTGAAATAAGCCAGTCATGAAAGAACGAATACTGTGTGATTCCACTTATATGAGGTACCTAGAGTAGTCACAGTCTTAGAGACAGAAAGTCCAATGGTGGTTGCCAAGGGCTGGGGGAAGGGGGCAAAAAGGGGAGTTAGCGTCTAACAGGTACAGAGATTCAGTGGTACAGGATGAAAGCATTCTGGAGATGAATGGTGGTAACGGTCGCACAAAAATGTGAATATACTAAAAACAAAAGAATGTGAATGTACTGATGCCATTGGACTGTTAAGACGGTAAGGTTTTTGTTCTATGTACTTTAGCACAATTTATTTTATTTATTTATTTTTTTAAAGATTTTATTTATTTATTTGAGAGAGAGAGAATGAGAGACAGAGAGCATGAGAGGGGGGAGGGTCAGAGGGAGAAGCAGACTCCCTGCTGAGCAGGGAGCCCGATGCGGGACTC
>NC_138378.1:58227778-58283803 GCF_054177405.1 Leptonychotes weddellii
TTTTTTTTTTAAAGATTTTATTTATTTATTTGAGAGAGAGAGAATGAGAGACAGAGAGCATGAGAGGGAGGAGGGTCAGAGGGAGAAGCAGACTCCCTGCCGAGCAGGGAGCCCGATGCGGGACTCGATCCCAGGACTCCAGGATCATGACCTGAGCCGAAGGCAGTCGCTTAACCAACTGAGCCACCCAGGCGCCCCCTGAGATCTTCTGAGACTTCATTTTGCCATCATCCTGGAGAGGCTCTTTGCCTTACTCTGGTGTTGGAGCCCCTCTTCCCTGGATTCACTGTGTTCTTTCTTGGCTTATGTCTTCATTTGGTGGAACATATCATCTAGTGATTTCTTGAGAAAGGGTATGTGAAAGGAATATCCTTTTGAGATTTTGCAATGTATGAAAATGTGTATATCCTATCCTCACACATAATCAATGGTTTGTTTGGGTGGGTGGGTGTAGAATTCTAGGCTGAAAATAACTTTTACTCAGGCTTTTTTTTTTTTAATTAAGATTTTATTTTTAAGTAATCTCTATACCCAACATGCGGCTTAAACTCACAACTTCAAGATCAAGAGTCACATGCTCCACCTTCTGAACCAGCCAGGTGCCCATAACTTTTACTCAGATTTTTAATAGCATTACTCTCTTAGCTTCTAGCTGTGTTGTTGAAAAATCTGGTGTTAGTCTTTTTTCCCAATCCTGTGGAATGATTTTTTTCTCTCCAAAAAGTTTTTTCCCCCTCTGAGTTGTTGCTGTTGTTATTGTTCCAGTTTCTAGCTTCCATCTTGAAGGTTTTCCTCAGATATCCAGTGATCTTTGTCTATCCATTTATAACTTAAAATGAGATACTTAAAATCTGTTTGGAAACTATTT
Organism: Leptonychotes weddellii; assembly: GCF_054177405.1. Lineage (NCBI taxonomy): Eukaryota > Metazoa > Chordata > Mammalia > Carnivora > Phocidae > Leptonychotes > Leptonychotes weddellii. The sequence goes on from NC_138378.1 coordinate 58,228,647, forward strand.
ATTTAAGGGGTGTGAAATGTAATACAAGCAGATGGCTAGCCAACTTTCTCATTTGGTGTCCCTAAATTTTAGTATAGGCAGGTCTATTTTCTAAGGGTGTTGAGTTTCTCCTGTGGGAGGAGGAGGGGGTTAGAGCCATTACAGCTTGGCACTGAAGTCCTCACTTCCCTCTTTTCAGACTCTAGTACCTCACTGCCAGTCTCCTCTGTACCTGACCTCCTGAGACTTTCTAGTTTGGCTTCTCCAGAGACTCTACTCTCATCTCTGAGGGCGGGGGAAAGCCCCTTTGTAGAGTACATGGGAACCTACAGGTCTAGCTGTTCCTTAAACACTCTTAAACAGCCCCCATTCCACTCCCTGGCCTCACCTCTGTCTTCCAGATACGTGGTGCCACCAGTTCCTGAGCCTTTCTTTAGTTGGGTGGAATGAATCAGCTCCTTCTGATCAACATGGCCCTGCACCCGGACTTCACTTTGACCTTCTTCCTCTTTGGTTCAGTGTCACAATTGTCTCTTAGTTTTATTAAAGATAAACTCTGTGTTTCTTATTTTTGTTTTTCTTGTTGTTGAAAGGCAATTTTTAAGAGAAAAGGGAGTGTGCGTGGGGGGCGCGCAGAACCATCTTTGTTTGGTCACCTGAAAACTAGAAGTCTTCCAAATGGATATTGTATTAAAAACAAAACAAAACAAAACATTCTTTCTTCCTGTGTTTCTCTTTTATTCTCACACCACTACCATACTCACAACACTTTTTTTTTTTTTTAAGATTTTATTTTTAAGTAATACCTACACCCAGTGTGGGGCTCAAACCTACAACCCTGAGATCAAGAGCTGCACACTACTGACTGAGCCAGCCATGCACCAACCCCCCCATACTCATAGCACTTCTGATGTATTTTCCCTCACCAAGCAATTCTGTGACACCAGCTGGGTGCCCTACAATTTAACTCCGTTCTGACACTATCTACCTGGAGATAGCCTCAGATCCCGCAAGTGGAGGGATCAGTCCCAAAAGACTGCCCCCCACTTCAGATGCCAATCACGAGTAGGTCCCTAGGTTGCCCACAACTTCTGTCTGACTTGGCTACAAATTGGAGAATTCCATGGCCTCCTCCCATTGGATTCAGTTATTTGCTAGAGCAGCTCACAGAACTCAGGAAAACACTTACTTAGGTTTATCTGTTTATTAAAAGATATAATAAAAGATACAGATGAACAGCCAGATGACAAGATACATAGGGCAAGGTCTAGGAGGGTCCTCAGAGCAGGAGCTGCTATCCCTGTGGAATTGGGGTGTGTCACCCTCCCAATACATGGAGGTGTTCACTGACCTGGAAGCTTTCAGAACCTCATACTTGTGAGATTTTTACAGTGGCTTCATCACGTAGGCATGATCAATTATTAACTCCTTTCCAGGCCCTCTCCCTTCTCTGGAGAATGGGAGGTGGGGCTGAAGATTCCAAGCTTCTAATCATGGCTTGGTCTTTTTGGTGCCAGCCCCCATCCAGGAGCCCACCAAGAGTTAATGCTGTCACCCAGGAAATTCGAAGGGATTTAGGAATTCTTTGTCAAGAATGGGGGGTCAAAGACCAAATATTAGAACAAAGGGTGCTGCTACTACTCTTATCACTTAGGAAATTACAAAGGTTTTAGGAACTCTGTACTGGGAACTGGGGGCAGTGACCAACACATATATTTTCTATTATCTCACAGATATTCTTTATTATTTGTTCAAGAAGTTTTTAGAGGAGAGGCTGGGAGAAGAATGGGGAAAGAAGACCAACAGTGGTAGAGAGCTGAGCTCTGCCTGCTAGTAAGTCTTACAACTTTACTGGTTTAATCCAAAAGGGAATATACTTCCTTATAAAACCAAACACTGAAAGGGCAGGGATGGCTGGATCTTACTAGAGCTAGACACTTGATCCTCTCAGGACTCTCTAGAGATGGCTATATTCTCCAAGTAGTGGGGAATAACTTGTGCTCATCATACCTTGACATTAGTAGCAACAGAGAGGAAAGAACTGCTACGTATTACTGAGCTATTGGAAGAAAAAACCTACAGAGATTCTTTTTTTTTTAAGGATTTTTAAAATTTATTTTAGAGAGAGCATGAGAGTGGGGGGAGGGGCAAAGGGAGAGGGAGAGAGAGAATCCCAAGCAGACTCCGCATTGAGTAGGGAGCCTGACACGGGGCTCGATCCCAGGACCCTGAGATCATGACCTGACCTGAAATCAAGAGTCAGATGCTTAACTGACTGAGTCACCCAGGCATGCCACCCCCGTCACCGCCTCCCCCCGCCAAGAGATTCATTAACTCTCTTGACTTGTATCATAGACAGTGGCCTGGGAAGCTCCATTTGGGCTACAAGAGTGAGGGAGAAAAGCAGCAAGTTTCTAAAGTAAGGGGAAACAACACCTATGTTACCTGGGGGCATCAATGGTGTCCTGCACCTTCATTGAGCTGTGGACATACAGCTCACCACTGCCCTTAAAAGGACTTCTCCTTTGTTGAGGTGGCCAGAAAACATAAGTTTCACTTATTACTTTAATTCCCAAATATCTATGAGCATCTACTAATGCCACTGGGTACTGGGAATAAAAAGAAGAATAAGACCCAGTCACTGGACTTAAGGAGCTCACAGTCAAGAGAACCATGTAAACAAATAATTGCAGGACAGTATTGTGAGTACAGCAATCCAGATGCCTAGAAAATGTACAGAGAAAGGAGGCCATAATTTCCTCTAAAGGAGCAGTATTTTGGAGTGGTGATATAAGCTGGGTTTTGAAAAACATAAATATGAGATCATCAGCCAAAAAGGAACTGGAAAGACATTCCAAATCAGAGAAAAGAAAAGAAAAAAATGTGCCAAGGCTCATTTGTTCAAAAATATTTACTGATTATACCAGATACCTAGTACTTGGTAGGCATTGGAGATACAATTCTAAATGAAATAGTCATAATCCCTGTTCTTGAAATTTGCAGTATGATGAAGTGAGACAATCAAATTTTCAAACAAATTAATTACAAACGGTGTTAACTACCACAGAAGGATACAATGCTCATACAATGCTATGAGAAACCAACAGGGTTGATAACAGTGGGATGGGGATGTGGGGGCGGGGGCGGGGGGATCCACAACATGGAGTATTCAGGGAACCATAACCATTTCCATGTGGCTGGATAAGAACAGGAAGTCCAGCTACCTTGGACAGGACAAAAAGTTCATTGCCCCCATTTTACCCTTAGGGCTGTTCCACACTTGTAAATAGTTCTTCAAAACTCACGGGCAGAGAATCATAAATTCTAGAGGTTTTTCCTTCTTTCAGCAAACTTAGCTTATCTGAGAATTTCAAAATTCCTTTTGAAAATTATAGATACTCAAGTCAGACCTAATCTGTCATATTGCTCCCTGCTTCCATCAACAAGTTCAAATCCATCTGGAGTTTCTCAAAATTCTCCAGTGGGTTTTCTTCTCTTTTCTTTTTAAGATCTTATTTTTAAGTAATCTCTACACCCAAAATGGGGCTCAAACACACAACCCCAAGATCAAGAGTTGCATACTCTACCAACTAAGCGAGCCAGGCACCCCTGGGTTTTCTTTTTTTGATGTTTTTTTTTTTTTAACTTCTCCGAACCATTGTGTCATCAGCTGCCTTCTCCAATGTAGAGTTTTTTATTTTTCAAATTTAAGATCAATTTTTAATTTAAGCATACATACCATATAGAAATCTTATCTCATAAAAATATGCCCTGTATTAAATAATTTAAAGGATACATAATTACTTTGTATAATGCTTCCAATTAGTTTATCTAATTATCATGAATACTTTTGGTCCCTGAACCTGCCTTTGTTTTCTCTCCTGAGGCTGGATGTAGAATATAACTGCCCCCACAGAGAGGGGCAAGAAATCAAGGGTAATAAGGAGGCCAGTCTTAGTTATCATTGATGATGCTGAGAGGCACTCAGCACTAGGACCACGTTATTTAAATATAAATGAGAAATTAAGCTATATGAGTGACCTTCAAGAAGTTTGTCACATAAAGTGTATTTCATATCACTAAAGCCTTAACTACTAACAAGCTATACCTGACTTACCTAACTACTTCTGAGTCCTTTGAAATAACATCAATATTCAGTTTCCAATTTCTACCCTTTGTTGAACCTCTTGTTGTTGAATGCATTAAGCACACCAAGAATTGGAGACATTTTTAAAAGTTGACTTTGGATGTACTCTCCCTTCCACTATAAAAAAATGACTAGTATTTTTTTTTTAAGATTTTATTTATTTATTTGAGAGAGAGAGTGAGAGAGCACAAGCAGGGGGAGGGGCAGAGAGATAGGGAGAAGCAGACTCCCCGCTGAGCAGGCAGCCCAACTCAGGGTCTCGATTCCAGGACCCGGGGATCAGGACTTGAGCTGAAGGCAGACACTTAACTGACTGAGCTATCCAGGCACCCCCAAAAATGACTAGTATTCTTGATGCCCATTTAGCAAACCAAGGCTATCAAGTTTTGTCCTTGTGTGTGATATTATCATGTTGTGGTGGGTAACTGGTCTGTCCCACAAAACACTGGCTTCCTGGTTATGCCAGGTTGGGTTCCCCTGATTCACACTCCAGCATCTGCAGTGTTCAGATTCACATTTACAGAGAACACCCATCTAGAGCAGTCTATGAAATGCTTCACCTAGAGATCATAGCCAGAAGCACTCAGACCAGCTACCAAGGAAAATGGCAAAGTAAGTATGATGTATCTTTGGCACCTTCCCAACGTCTATAGCTTTGCCACTTCCAATGTCCCCTTCTCCTCAACTGCAATTTTTATGCTCTTAGCTCCTGAGGTGGCATGAGAGAAGCACTGAGAGAGATGTCTTAGAGGGACTGTGACAGTAAATGATTCTTTGGGTCTGGGAGTACTTGATTGTTTACGTGTCTACACACAAACTGTACTTACACGTCTTGAAAGAGAGGCCACCAGGGAAGGAGGAAGGGGTCTGTGGGAACAAGATAAGGGAGGGAAGAGGTGCAGAGAGGAGGAGCTCTGACGAGAGCTCCACCCTCAGAGGCAGAAAAGGAGCCATCTACACTTCTGGGTACCAGATAAGGATAAAGTTAAATGCTGTGTAAGGTTTTTGGAGACTTCATAACTTCTTCATGTTGTTATTGTTTAGCCCCTTCTGTTTCCCCATGACGCCCCCCAAAAAGCCCTTAAAATTGAAAGGGTCTATGTACTTATTATGGTGCACAGCAAGAGGGGGATACATCCCACTCCACAACCACTCTTGGAGGAAAATGAAAACCAAGAAGTATAGGAGGTACTAACAAGTCAGAAAGAAAAAGAAAGACAGCTGAATTTTTTAGACCTGTAGGAAGGAGGAAAGAGGTTAAGGAGTCAGGTCACTGAGAATCTAACTGGAAAGAGTTCCGCAACAATCCCGAGGGCAGTACAACCTTCCTCCCCCCAGTGCCTGTCCTCCCCCAGTGTCCATGGTTTCAGATGACTAACTTTCCTTCTTCACACTTAATCCAAACTCCCATGTGGGCAAAAGAGGTATAGGCAGTACCTGGACCACCACGGCAAAATCGAGGAAGGCTTTGCAGAAGAGGAAGACACATATGAGCTTCTTAATTTGGCATCATGTCTAACAGAATTTATTTTTTTAAAGATTTTTTATTTATTTATTTGAGAGAGAGAGCACAAGTGGGGTGAGAGGCAGAGGGAGAAGCAGACTCCCCGCTGAGCAGGGAGTCCGACGCAGGGCTCCATCCCAGGACTCCAGGATCATGACCTGAGCCGGAGGCAGACGCTTAACCAACTGAGCCACCCAGGCGCCCCTCTCACAGAATTCTTGTATGACTGGACCCTTCTGGGTCAGCTTCCACGGGATCTCTAGGGCAAACATCATTTTTCAAGAGGAATAGGTACTTTCTATTTAGTTTTTGGAAGGAGAAGGTAGGGCAGAGCCAGTCGCAAGAGAAATATCCAGTAAAAGAATTTGTGAGAGTCTGCTACCTGTACTTCAGAGTCCATGATTTCCTTGCATTTATTCCTGGATGTGATTATATTAGCCAGACACAAATGGCAAACAGTTCACATTAATGACTGTAATTTGTGTTCCTTTTACCTTGCCAAGTCAAGTGTCTGTATCTTTTCCTTTTATCGCGTTAATTATTCAGCATTAATGAAAAGCATCCTTGCAGTACTTTGTACAAATACCAGATTTCTTATATCACTTTCACACATATTAGGAACTGAAGACCCTCAGTCAGCCCATCGGAAGCAGGAGATCCCTTTCTTTAACTGTCTCGTTCTATCTCTGGTCCTGAGTGTTCTTCTGATCTAACCGTATTTTTATCTTCCAGTTTCCTAGGATGCTCTGCCATATACATCCTCACAAGAATCTTGAGTACACTCAGGCTGTACCCCATTTCCGGCCTTGGCTCCCCCTCCCCTTATTCCTTGCGTTTGGACTGGTGGCTAGAAGGAACTATGAGAGTCTGGTCTGCCCTTTGAGGGTAGGGCCCTCTAGAGTTCTGGTTGGGAGAGTGACCTCTGCCATCTGACAGCATGCATCAGAATCCTTCTCTCCTCTACTAATGGTAGTATTACCTTGAGCAAATGTCTAAGTTCCCAATACCTATAAAATGAGAATCAAAAAACCTTGGCATGGCCAGACTGACGGTACTAACCTAATTGCTGCTAAAATAACAACTGATATAATAATCCCCAATTGGTTTTAATAATCCCTAAATGGACCCCGAGCTGATTTCCAATGATCCATACCTCCAAGAAGGCATGCCCTAGTGGAGTTCTCTCCTACAGTGTATCACTGCTGGTCTATGTGATGAATAGAACATGACAGAATGTCACTTCTGAGGCTAGGTTATAAAAGACACTGTGGCTTCTGCCTTGCTCTCTCTTGGATTAGTCTTTCTGGAGGATGCCAGCTACCATGACTTGAGGCAGCCATGTGAGGAGATTGATGATGCAAGGAACTGAGGTCTTCTGCCAACAGCCAGTAAGGAACTGAGGCTTCTCTCAAGAGCCATGTATGTCAGCCATCTTGGAAGCAGATCCAATAGTCCCAGTCAAGCCTTCAGATGACTGCATCTCTGGCTGACACTAGACTGCAACCTCATGAGACCTTGAGTCAGAACCATACAGCTAAGTTGTTCCCAGGTTCCTGACCTTCAGAAACTATGAGATAGTAACAGTTTGTTGTTTTCAGCTGCCAAATTTGGGGTAAACTTTGGGGGTACACAGCAATACATAACCAATTAAAAATGCTTTCTCTCAGGGCGCCTGGGTGGCTCCCTCGGTTAAGCGTCTGCCTTCGGCTCAGGTCATGATCCCAGGGTCCTGGGATCAAGCCCTGCATCGGGCTCCCTGCTCAGCGGGAAGCCTGCTTCTTCCTCCCCCACTCCCCCTGCTGTGTTCCCTCTCTCACTGTCTCTCTCTCTCTGTCAAATCAATAAATAAAATCTTTAAAAAAAAAAAATGCTTTCTCTCTTTTGAACCTCAGCCCCCAAAAACAAAACTCTGTGCGTATTCCTGCCCAGCACTAATAGAAATGTCCACTCAGAGCTTACTGTATGGTAATGAGAGTGCCTATCTCATCAGGTTGGGAGGATTGAGCATGATAATATACGTAAAGTACTTAGTATGAGTCTAGCTCATAGTAAGCACTCAACCAATGCTAGTTACCACTATCATACAGAAGCACAGGCCTGTGGGTAGTTGCTCTACATTTTGGAACCTGGGAGGCTTAGGGCATAGCATAGTGAATGAAGACTTAGAGTTAAGGGGGCAGGGAAGGAAATCCTAAGGCACTTTCTTCCACTCCTAGTAGCTTTTAGGGATCAGGCCTCTAGCTGCTGTAGCCAGGGCTCCCTTCCATGAGAGCAGCAGGGATAGGTCAGAGGAGAGACATTCCCTTTCACTGGCCTCTAAAATGACCAAAGCAGTATGTAAAAAGATAAAAAATGTTAAATAAGTGGAGAGAGGGAAAGAAAACAAGAGATTAGGGTGGTAGAAGTGATCTTCAACTGCTTCTTACTTTTGCTTTGGTACTACCCATGTTTATTTTCAGCTTCCACTGGGCCAAGCAGAAGCTATGTTCAGAAATACTCCTTATGGTGCAGAACCATAAACTCTGCAGCTTATAACAAAGCACAGGTCTATTGTCTAGTATCTGTTCATGACCTAGGCCATCTCTGATATGAGCTGTACAAATATGTGGTAGGCTCTGCGAGCTGCAAGCCAGGAAGCTTATCACTAGGTCATTTTTTCTCAGGGGAGACAGGTTTTGGAATACAAAGAACAAAGTGAAGAATATGAAGAACAAAGTAAAATGTTGTCCATCAATGTGCCAAACTAAAGTGTTCTTCAGAAAAGAAAGTGAAGAACATTTAAGAGCCAAGAGTGGTCAGAGACAGTCTAAAATAAGATGGGTCAGTTAGAGAAATGTTGGAATTAATTTGGTGAATGTGGCTCATACAACGAATCATTATTCTTATATACACTGGGGTGTAAGCTTTGTAATTTTTATATGTTTCAGTCACTATCATGTTCCCAGTGCCTATCAGAGCCTGGCATATAGTAGGAACTTCGTAAATATTTGTTAAATGAATGAAGATGTGACTCAACATAGGTCAAGAAGTAGGGATACATAAAGATCTATTATTTAAATATACATACAGACTTATTTCTTAAGTTACACACTTTTGATTCACACAGTTTTTTTTAACTGATCTCCAATATATCTCAGTAGTCAATGCATAGTATCCATCCCATCTGGAGACTTGGTCAGGTTTCAAATTCTTCCTGTCCTCAAACTTTGAGCTTCACTCACTTGTTAGACAAGTTAGAAAGAATACTATAGCTTTGTGGATTGTTGAAATGGGCCAGCTAGCTGTTTCAAATGTGCTATATGAGAAAATTATAGCTTGAATTCACAGGTCAGTAGCAACATATTAGCACAGAATTAATTGTCCTATATTTCCACTGAGGGTTGTAAGCTATCATATCTTCAAGGGGTAGAAATACTCAACTGGTTGTCTAACTTACGCCGTAGTCCCCAGCTCTCCCACCCAAATGATCGACTCTTAGAGAAACTGCTTTGGTAAGATCAGCTGTTTAACTCAACCTAAGGCTCTATAGGGCCACTGCATTACTGTTGTTCTATTTGTATGAATAAAGAGGAAACCTAAGGAATTTCAATATTTTCTCTGTCATTTCTGGTATGGAAAAGAGACATGGACTGTATTTGTTTGACTAGAATCCTTTAGTCCCGGAAGACTATGTATCATTTCAAAAGTCTCCTGTGAGTTAAACAAATCTAGACAAGGAGATCCTACAGCATCAAGTTCAGGTCAGAGTACACGTAGGAAACACTTTCCACAGTTTCCCGCAAGTTTCACCGATTGTCCACAGCCAACTTAATTTGACCTTCCTCAGAGCTCAATTTGGGAACAGTATAATCATCTAGGGCCATTCTGTGCCAAATTAACAGTCATCTGCTTCCCACGTGCCCCTTCTACTTGGACAAATAAAAACAATCACCCCACACGAAAACCCGTGAATTCACATTACCTCAAAGACACTCAGCCCCACCTCGGAGCACACTATCTCTCACTGCAATTCCTTGGGTATTAAGAATGGATCACCTAGAATAAACCTTGGAAGTACTTAGAATATTTGTGCATTTCTACAAGAAAAAGACTCCTTATTCCCTTCTGGGAAACTTTTATCTTCCCATCTGTCTATAATCAGATTACTCAAACGATGTACAAAAAGTGGGTGAACAATTATTTATAAGCTTTCACTTAAAGCACTAAATTTTGACCATAGCAATATTATTTTTAAATGATGCATGATTTGTTATAATCCTATTATTTATATTAATAGCATGCTTCCTTATCTTCATAGATAATCCACTCTTTAGATATGAGGGATCTGGAGAGGTGGATAAAAAGTGAATTAATTCACTCATTCAACAAGTATTATTGTGCTTACTATATGTTGTTGGCCTGGTAGCAGCACTGGGATACAAGGGTGATTTTTTTTTTTAAGATTTTATTTATTTATTTAAGAGAGAGCAAGAATGAGAGAGCACACCCAGGGGGAGTGGCAGAGGGAGAGGGAGAGGCAGGCTCCTTGTTGAGCAGGAGCCCAACACGGGACTCGATCCCAGAACCCTGGCATCATGACCTGAGCTGAAAGCAGATGCTTAACCAACTGAGCCACCCAGGCGCCCTTATAAGAGCAATTTTATGTTTACTGAGAGCAGACCCTGTGACTTTTTCACTTTTTTCCTCACTCAGAAGGTACCTATAGCTATGTATCTATCAATTGATTTTTTTTAAAGATTCTATTTTTAAGTAGTCTCTATACCCAGCGTGAAGCTGAAACCCACAACCCTGAGATCAAGATTGACACAATCTACCAACTGAGCCAGCCAGGCACCCCTAATTGATTTTTAATATTATCTGCAGCATTGTACCAATTTGCACTATAATTTTTTTAAGAACAGAGTTTTATCGTTTTTATACTATATGTATTATAAATCTGGGGCAGTTTGGTGCAAATGTATTTCATTTTCTTGTCTGTCAAAGATTATTTTGTCAAAATAAACAAAATCAGGAAAACACTTACTTTGAGAATCAATGTTGTCACAGTACTATAAAATTTGCCACTTCGACACTATTGATGAAATAAATAACCATGGTTAAGAAATAGCCAAATTCCCAGGCTTGGTGAAGCTTGGGAATTGCTTAGACCAAAAGAGCAGGCGGTGAGAGAGCTCCAACATCAAAAAGAGAATCACAAAGGCAGAGGTTTACAGCTTTGGCACCACCCTGCCTTTGAGAAATCTCTCTACAGGGCAAAGGGCACTAAGGCGACTACTGATTTAAAAATAACAATCTCCCTAGAAGAGAGAGAGATGCATATACACACATGTATATGTCTATATATAGACATATACATACATACACATATATAACAGTGTATGTCTGGGGGAAAAGACTGGGGAGAAGTAAAGGAGTTAAAGGGAAACTCTGTGAATCCCCTCCCACCCCAGGATTTTGAAAGGTTCTACTTGACTTTCTGAAGAACACACCTCCCTGAAAGGGAGAGCAATCAGAAAGAATTCATACCTGCTGAACCTGTTTTGTTTTTTCTTTTCTTTTAATTTGCCCGCTACTAAGCAGTAGGATGGGCTGGGAATTCTTTTTGGACAAAGGGTGGTTTAGTGCCTGCTACTGCGGGAGAGTTAGTGATTTTAGAGTACATAGTTTGGGGGGGAAAGATGTATCCTGGGGTTTTCCCCTTATTCCAACTATTAAAATAGAAGTTTCACAAGAGCACACACTTGCTCATAGCTATATAATCCCAGCATATAGTTGGTCTTTGGTAAATACTGTTGATTGAATAAATGGATGGATTAAAGGATCAATCAATGAGATCAGTAAGTAGTTTTTTTTTTAACTTTTTTTTTTTTTTAAAGATTTTTATTTACTTGAGAGAGAGAAAGCGTGAAAGCACAAGCAGGGGGAGGGGCAAGGGAGCTTAACACAGGGCTCAGTCCCAGGACCCTGAGATCATGACCTCAGCGGAAGGCAGATGCTTAACCAACTGAGCCACCCAGGCACCCCAGTACTGAGTGTTTTCTATATGCAATGAAGAATGCAAGAAAGTCTAAGACATAACTGCTGCCTTCCGGAAGCCTTATAACCAGATAAGGACACAAAGTTAATAATTATAAAGTAGTTGGAGAACAATATACAATAGTGGCAACAATAAAAGTTAGGTTATGCAGTTCAGTCTAAAAAGCTTTCAAGGGGCTTGGAGAGCAGAGAGAGGATGCTGAGCTGGGCCTTAAATAATTGACAGGATTTAAATAACTTCCGGCTTACTAAACCCCTTCTCCAAGTGGCACCTTGGGGGTTCTGGGCATATCCTCAGAACCTCCTGGGCTGGTTCTAATAATTTAAAAATTTAAGAAAAAGTTAAATCCATCTGTCAGATCTACCCTCAAGTGCATCAGTGTTTTCATTAACAGTGGAAGAAGAAAGAGAAAGAATGATTTTATAAAATAGGTATGATGACCATATATTTGGGGCTCCAACCCTGTATTTGAAATTGAGACTTTATAGAAAAATCCGTGCTCAATAAATACTTGCATATTGTCTGATCCAGATCCCATGGCCCTCTCTTTACTCATTGCAGGGAATGTGTTATTGCTCATACAGTGGACTCCAGTTCTTTGCTTTAAAGAATACTTCAGGAAAGTTAGCTTTCAGAGAGATCTTGCTGATAACTTAAAGATTGATTGGGGTTGCAAACTGATCTCCTGGTAGCCCTCTGCAGCTTAAAAAAAGATCAGTGGATCAAATGGATGAAAGCCACTTTATCTAATTTGAAAGAAGTGAAATTATAAACCTCAACAGACAGTGAGGGATTCTGTAGTTTCTCAGAGAGGTTTAATGATACTACTATACTAAATGCTGCCGTATCTGTACCTGTGCTTTCCCAGTTTTGCCTAATATTTTTTGCAGGAATATGCTTGGATGGCAAAACGTTTTTCTTTTCTAGTTTGCTGATCTCTCACTTGCTTTCTTCCTACCCTGCCCTTAAGTCAGGTATAGACAGAAATGAGTTTGCCTATTATCCCAAGAACAGGCTTAGCTAAATTTAATAGGAAATGGGGTCACAGTAGCACTTTTGGAAGACACTGACAAGTATCCTGGAAGGAAAGCAGCAGACGGATGGTATGAATCTCTTCTAAAGCTCTTTGTTTTGCACAGCTCTTAAAACAAAACAAACAAAACAAAAACACAAAGAAGATAAACTTTTTTACTGAGAAACAAAACACACAAAACATAGAGCTTAATGAGTCATTATAAGGCAAACACCTTTATAACCACTACCCAGGCCAGGAAATAGAACTCTGCCAACCCCAGCCCCTACCCAGGAGCCTCTCCATATACCCTTTCCAACGATAACGCCTATCTTGACAAAAGTAACTGCTATTTTGAGGATTAAAGCAATCCTTGCTTTATGTTTATGTTACCCAAGTATAATAAGACATCCAAGTGTGCAACCCTAGGCTACTGTTTAGTGTTGTCTATTGTACGTCTCTTAATGTATAGGTTTCTCCTTCAATTCTTTTCTTCACATTTTATCTGTTGAAGAACCCAGACCACTTAACCCATATTCTTTCCTATACTCTAAATTTTTTTTTTTTTTAGAGTTTGGACATAAAACTTTATTTTTATTTTATTTACTTAATTACACTCCAAATGTTGTTGACTATGCACCCACAGGGTAGTTCAACAAGTTTCTTTGTCCTCTTCATTTCCTGCATATTGGCAGCTAGACCCAGAGGCATGATCAGGTTCATGTTTGGTTCCTTTGGGAAGACTATGTGCTATGGGCTGAATGTTTGTGTCCCCTCTAAATTCATATTTTGAAATCCTAACCCCCAAAGGTGATGGTATGAAGAGGTGAGGCCTCTGGGAGATTGCTGGGTCATGAGAGAGGAGCCCTCATGAATGGGATTAGTGCTCTTATAAAAGAGTTCCTGGGAGCTCCCTAGACCCTTCCACCATATGAAGATACAATAAGTCTGTGACCCAGAAAAGGGCCCTCACCTAACTATGCTGGCACCCTGATCTCAGACTTCTAGGCTCCACTGCTGTGAGCAATATGTTTTTGCTGTTTTAAGCCACCCAGTCTGTGGCATTTTGTTACAGTAGCCTGAATGGAAAGATGGTTTTCTTTCACTGGAGGCACATGTTAGGTTGTCTCCCTTTTTGTGATGTCAGCAGATTGCTGATGCTCAGTGCCTATATCCATTACTTTGCTAAGGATTGAAAAATGGTGCTACTCTAATTCTATCATTTCTTTTCTTTTTTTAAAAAAAAGAATGTTTATTTATTTATTTATTTTGAGAGAGAGAGGCGCAGAGGGAGAAGGAGAGGGAGAGAATCTCTAGCAGACTCCAAGCTGAGCATGGAGCCCAACAGGGGGCTCAATCCCACCATCCCAAGATTATGACCTGAACCAAAACCAAGAGTCGGACCCTTAACTGACAGCCATCCAGGCACCCTCTTTTTTTTTTTTTTAAGAAGTCTCCATACCCAAAGTGGGGCTTAACCTCATGACCCTGAGAGCAAGTCACATGCTCTACCAACTGAGCTGGTCAAGCACCCCATCATTTCCTTTTCAATTATTAGTTAAAAAACTTTTATAAAAAGATGTTTCCCCTTGTTTACTATGTAGTAACACAACGGCATTGTTCATATACGAAAGGTAAAATAAATAGTTGATTCTTTTATATTGTCAGTTCTCATGATAATGAATTAGTTCCCTTTCATCCTCTAAAGGAGACCAATTTATTATATATATAAATATGTAACATATTAATAATATATAACATGCTAATAATTAATATATGAAACAAATTATACATATACATATATAATACATACATAATACATATATGTATTATATATGTGTAATATATATATAATATATATATATAATCAGCTATGAAGCTCAAATTGTAATTTTCCTACCTTTTCTTTGGCCAGTGGGAGCCTCTTTAGGTTGGATCCTTGGCCTTTGGACGTGACCTAATAATCTTTTTTTCTTTTAAGATTTTATTTATTTGAGAGAGAGAGCGAGCACACGAGTAGGGGGGAGGGGCAGAGGGAGAGGGAGAAGCAGACTCCCCGCTGAGCAGGGAGCCCAATGTGGGACTTGACACCAGGACCCTGGGATCATGACCTGAGCCGAAGGCAGATGCTTAACCGAGTGAGCCATCCAGACACCTGACCCTAATAACCTTAATAAATATAACAAGGTGTTTAAAGTTCATTTTATATATTTACTATCTGTTATGGGTTGAATTATATCCCCAAAATGCATATGTTGAAGTCTTAGCCCCCAGTATCTTAGAATGTGACCTTATTTGGAGATAGAGTCTTTACAGAGGTAATTAATTAAACTGAGGTAGTTACAGTGTTCCCTAATCTAATATAACTGATGTCCTTATAAAGAAAATGGAATACAAAGATACATATAGAAAGAAGACATTGTGAAGAAACATAAGGAAAAGATGGCCATCTATAAGCTAAGAAGAGAGGCCTGGAATAGAGCCTTCCCTCATGACCCTCAGAAGGAGCCAACCCTTCCATTACCTTGATTTTGGATTTCTAGCCTCCAGAACTGTGAGACAATAAATTTCTGCTATTTACGCAACCCAGTTTGTGGTACTTTGTTACAGAAGCTCTAGCAAACCACTACACTGCCCAAGACCTGAAATCAGCCATTTTCTCAAAAAGTTCAGATTTCTTTTAGAGAGAAATGGCGTCATGGTATTTTAAGACCACAGTCTGGCTGCTAAGGATGCTCTTGGGCCACAGGATTGGTCATTGTTTCTAGGCTTCTTCAGCGGACAGAGATATGAAATTTTAAAATGAAAACCTCCTCGGGACACCTGGGTGGCTCAGTCAGTTAAGCATCTGCCTTCAGTTCAGGTCATGATCCCAAGGTCCTGGGATTGAGCCCCAAGTTGGGCTCCCTGATCAGTGGGGAGTCTGCTTCTGCCCCTCCCTGCTGCTCGTGCTCTCTCTCACTTGCTCTCTCTCTTTCTCTCAAATAAATAAATCTTTAGAAAAAGAAAAAAGAAAAAAACCTCCTTGTAAAAACCTTTTTATATTAAACAACACACAGATACAGAGAAATATACATTTTAAAGGTAAAATACTCTGAGTTAATATTGATATTTCCAAGTTAAATTCAGGACTACAGGTTTTGTGTTTAAGCGCTCCTGCATTTAGTCTTCCACACAGGAAAATCCAGGTTTTCAAGGGCAGAGGGTAATAGATAATTTGAATATCCCAGAATTGCCATTTACTTTATCCCACGTTATATATATCACAGGTGCAGAAAAATACAATTACTGAGGACAGATAGAATTTTTTTCACATATCCCTCTCCCATTCTCCTCTGTTTGTTTTTTCTTTCAGTTTTAATAGTTGTATGGTATCTCCATTGTCAGAGAGCCATTACAAACCATACTCTCCCTTTTAGCCCTTATTTAGTCTGAGTCCTACACATAATTATTTGTTTAATGCTCATGAGCAAGCCTTATGTCAATGTCTCTCTAGTCATTTCGGTTATCTAAAGCCTGATTTCCAGTAGACTCCTCAGAGAGAAAAATGAGAGCACTATTCCCTGAGTTCCTGCATGTTGATAAACATTTGTTTGTGCTTTTGACACCTGATGGTCAGTTTTGCTAAATATATCCTTGGTTCACATTTGATTTCTTTGAGTGCTTAAATATGTTACTCCATTTATGCGGGCATTAAAGTGTTGACAAGACTGATAATATAATTGTGTTTGTCATATAAATCACACATTCCTTTTGCCTAGATGTCTAAAAGACTTTTTATCCCTTTTTCTTTAAAGTCCAATAATTTGGGGCACCTGGGTGGCTCAGTTAAGTGTCTGACTCTTGTTTTTAGCTCAGGTCATCATTTTGGGGTTATGAGGTCAAGCCCGGTGTCAGTCTCCACACTCAGCATGGAGTCTGCTTGGGATTCTCTCT
This sequence comes from Leptonychotes weddellii, assembly GCF_054177405.1. Taxonomy (NCBI): domain Eukaryota; kingdom Metazoa; phylum Chordata; class Mammalia; order Carnivora; family Phocidae; genus Leptonychotes; species Leptonychotes weddellii. The sequence goes on from NC_138378.1 coordinate 58,245,262, forward strand.
CTCTGTCTCTCCCTTTGCCCCTTACCCCCCACTCTCTCTCAAATAAATAAATGAAATCTTAAAAAAAAAAATAAAGTCCAATAATTTTACTAAATTATGTCTTGATGTTGGTTGTTCTGGGTGAATATTCTCAGATACATGGTGTACTCTTTCCATATGTAATTTAAATTCTTTTTTCTTTTTGTTTCAGGAAACTTTTCTTGAATTAATGTTTTTTGTTTTTTTTTTTAAAGATTTTATTTATTTATTTGACAGAGAGAGACACAGCGAGAGAAGGAACACAAGCAGGGGGAGTGGGAGAGGGAGAAGCAGGCTTCCTGCGGAGCAGAGAGCCCGATGCGGGGCTCGATCCCAGGACCCTGGGATCATGACCTGAGCCGAAGGCAGACACTTAACGACTGAGCCACCCAGGCGCCCCTGAATTAATGTTTTTTAGTGTTTGTTTTGTTCCCTCAATTTGATTTCTCTTTTTTGAGGACTATTATCTATATGTTAGATCTTCTTTGCCTTTAATTTATCTCTTTCTCTTGAATTGTGTCTATCTTTGTTAACTTCTTTTTCATTTTTAAAATTCTTATTCTTTTCAGCTCTTGCTTAACGTATTATTTGTAGGGGCACCTGGCTGGCTCAGTCAGTAGAGCATGTGACTCTTGATCTCAGGATCATGAGTTCAAGGCCCACATTGGGTGTAGATTTTACTTAAGAAAAAAAAGATATTATTTTTATGTTCTCTTGTGTTCTTTTTATTTAAGACTTCATTTCTGAAGTGATTTTTCTTTCATTTTTAATTCTCTGAGTTCTATCATCTCATTTCTGAGTTCACAATAAAATCTGACTTATGGTTTTTCTTTTCTTTTTTTTTTTTTAAAGATTTTATTTATTTATTTGACAGAGAGAGACACAGCGAGAGAGGGAACACAAGCAGGGAGAGTGGGAGAGGGAGAAGCAGGCTTCCCGCCGAGCAGGGAGCCCGATGCGGGGCTTGATCCCAGGACCCCGGGATCATGACCTGAGCCAAAGGCAGACACTTAACGACTGAGCCACCCAGGCGCCCCGGTTTTTCTTTTCATATCTTGATATCTTTTAGGTTGTTTTTCTTAATACATTTCAGATTATTTTGAAATTAAAGCTTATAGTCTTGACATATGCTGTGAACACGTTTCTGATGTGCTTTCACTGTCTGATGTCATTGTACTCCTTATTATCTTTCTCTTCATATAGTAACTGATATGCTGCCCTTTTTTTTTTTAAAGATTTTATTTATTTATTTAATTGACAGGGAGAGAGAGAGAGACAGCATGAGAGGGAACACAAGCAGGGGGAGTGGGAGAGGGAGAAGCAGGCTTCCGGCTGAGCAGAGAGCCCGATGTGGGGCTCGATCCCAGGACCCTGGGATCATGACCTGAGCTGAAGGCAGTCGCTTAACCAACTGAGCCACCCAGGCGCCCCAATGCTGCCCATTTTTATGTGAAAAAAGTTTTTCTGAATTTTTGGAAGGTGGCATGGTTCAGGATAGCTTGGCTAACTTCACAGAGCTCCCTCTTTTATTTCCATAAAGTGTTTAAAAAATTAACTCTTCACTTTCTGAGATTTCCTGGCTGTGGCTCTTCTCTTTCTTTTGTTTCTATTGTCTTTATCCTGATCAATTTTGATTCTGCTCTCAGGAGTCTGGCTCAGGCTCTATACTGGAAGGGAGCGCTAGCTGGTCAGCTGCATGAGTTCATTGGGACCAAACTGTTCTAGTGCCTTCCATCCTTACTGGATACTTCTTGCATTCATCTGTCATTGGAGTGGGGGAACTACCTCCTAATTTCAGCTGTTATTCTCCAATCAGTCTTTTGCACTTTTCAGTAGATATCTTTGGCCATTTTTCTCTGCTGTATTTTCAGGTTCACTTAGAGGCCCTATTGCTTTCCTCTGCTTTCTACCACACAAATGGCAGGACTTGTGGATTTTGGTGACTTGTTTTCATTTGCTTGTATTGTGGGCTTTCTAGGGATACTCTGTCACCTAATTTTATTGTAAATGTTTTTGATCTTGCTATCTAGTGCTCTGTTTTCAGGTAAGAAAAGCATCACCCTAAATTCAGAACAGATAGCAGTGGCACTTGAGAATTAAGTAGGACGTGTAACCTATTGTTTAGTAGTTTTAAATTTTATGGTTTTCTTGTAGTGTTCATACAATAGAATCTAAATATATAAATATATGCCGCAAAATATTGCTCACTCAAAATAAACTTGAACATTCAAACAGTTCAGAAGTACAAACAGCAGGTTATATTACATCTGCATGTGGATGAGTGTTAAAATCTCTGTATTAGTTAAGTCATGGAAGAAATATTAATTTAAAGTAGTTACTTTTTAAGATAAACCTGAAAATCAGCTAAGAGTAGCATCCAATTCAGTTTGTGAATAGCTTTTTGAGTGAGCCAGAATATCTTAATGCAAATTCTTGTGAATTAACTAGGGACTAAAATCTCTGGTGATGATAAAATATTGAATTAACAAATGATAGAAGGATTTTTTAAATTTTTTTTTTAAAGATTTTATTTATTTATTCATGAGAGACAGAGAGAGAGAGGCAGAGGGAGAAGCAGGCTCCCAAGGAGCAGAGAGCCCGATGTGGGACTCGATCCCAGGACCCTGGGATCATGACCTGAGCCGAAGGCAGACGCTTAACCACCTGAGCCACCCAGGCGCCCTAGAAGGATTTTTTTTAAAAAAGGGAAAGACAGCTCTCCATAATAACAACAAGAAATAACTATAACACAAGACGAAAATAACCTAAAAGCAAACAGAACATGTCATTAATAGAGTCCTTCATTATCTAGCATGGGCTGTAATGGAGAACACGGTAAGTGTAATTCCGTTCTCTCACCCTAGGCAGTACGCACACACTGTAAAATCCATCTCTTCATTTTCTGGTTGAAAAGATCATTGTAAAAAAGGACTGCCAGGGAGTGGAGGTCATGCTGATTTATTGGCAATTAAACCTGCAGGATTTCTGCACTCCCTTCAAAACAAAGTATCTGAGGCTATTCAGCCAGGATGATTACATAGTGGGCTATCTACTAAAGCCCAGGCGTCTTTCTGTTAGTGCACAACAGATACAATTGACTTGGCTGTATTTAGAAGATTACTGCTATTTTCTGTGCAAATTCTTGTTGTATCTTTCTCAAATTGCCTAGGTCCAAAGACTTACCCTGTTAGTCAGTTTAATAAGCAGAATCTTACCAAATGGTATATAATTCTGCTTGGGCGTATAAGAACTTTGGCATAAATACAAATATGGACTCATATAAAGCAAATGAATGTATTACTGAATCTATGACTGGCCTATGGTGCCTCAGCCCTAGCTTTCTGAAATGTTTGAGATGATGTTTTTAGGGCTTGATACTTATGATGAACTGAATGTTTATGTCCCCTCAAAATGCATATGTTGAAATCTTAACCCCTAGTATGATGGTATTAGGAGGTAGGGCCCTTGGGAAATAATTAGGTCAAAAGGGTAGAGCCCTTATGAATAGGTTTAGTGCCCCTATAAAAGGGACTCCAGAGAGATCTCTCACCCTCTTTTCGTAATGTGAGGACACAATGAGAAGTCAGCAGTCTGCAACCCAGAAGTGGGCTCTCACCTGAATCCAACCATGTTGAAACCCTGATCTTGGAGTTCCTGCCTCCAGAACTGTGAGAAATAAATTTCTTTTGTTTATCAGCCATCTGGTCTATGGTACTTTGTTATAGCAGCCTGAACTAAGACAAGACTGGTGCATATAACTAGCTTTTATCTATTCCACGTCTAGACACAACCCAGGTTACTTAGGCTAGCTATTTAGATCATGGGTGCTATAGATAGATAGATAGATAGATAGATAGATAGATAGATAGATAGATATTTCTGCTTGTCCTACAGATGGTGATGGGCAGGCTTAGGTGGTAGGAATGATGGAATCTTATTAGCAACACATATAGGTAGGACAGAGAAGGAAGGAATGTATTAGCTGAGGGTGGAGAATAGTGATCAGGTTAACATTTCTGCCTCTGTCTAACCCCACCTGCCAAAATGAGTCTGATTATACCTGAGTTGTTCTACTCTTTAGGAACAGGAATATGGTCACTGTACATTGTATCATATTGGATTATCTGCTGCAGGCACTAGCCTGCCTGTACCAATCCTAGCTTTCTTTTCCTCCCTGCTGGTTTGTATTGCTAAGGTCTCATTTATTCCCCCATCCATCCATCCATTCATTCAGTAAATATTTACTGAGATTTTAATATATGCCAGTTACTGTTCTAGGCCCTTGCAATACAGCATGTCTCTATAATGTACTCTGTTTTTTAATTTTTAAAAAGATTTTATCTATTTATTTATTTGAGAGAGAGAGTGCGTGCTGCGGGAAGGAGCAGAGGGAGAGGGACAAGCAGACTCTGTGCCCAGTGCAGACCCCAAGCACAGGGCTTGATCCCACAACCCCGAGATCATGACCTGACCTGAAACCAGGAGTCAGAGGCTTAATCAACAGGCCACCCGGGTGCCCCTGGGGTTTCTTTTATAAAGTCATTAATCCTCATGACCCAATCCCCTCCCAAAGCCTCCACCCCAAAATACCATCCCACTGAAGATTAGGTTTCAGCATATGAATTTTGGGGGAACACAAACATTCAGTCTATAGCACATTCAGAAAACAATGGTGTTATTGTATCAGAAATATCCTGCCTCTCTATACAGTGAGTGTGCTTTTTACTGCAGACCTTCTAACATATTTTCAGAATATTTTAGAATAACATGTTATTACTTAAAAATATTTAATTACATTTTTTAATAATAAAAATCTCAATTACCAGCAAGATTGCCATCAATACGGCCCTATATTAATTTCCTTCCCATGGGTATCCACATCAAGGTAAAAGTTTTGCATCGGTGGCTAGAAAAGAGCTGGGTCATTCGGAACTAGTTATCTGTAAAAGCTATTAGAGATCTCAGCCACACTTTCTCTTATCAAAATGGAGCTACTCTAGATCACCCCAGGACCTAGGTAACTCTGAGACTAAGAAAAAAGGAATCATTCATTAGGAAGTGTGAGAAATGTCTTCGGGTTGATTTTGTTTAAATGCCAATGTGAATTGATCATTAGCATTTGCGAGAGCTGTGCAAATAACACCACCTAAGGGGCTAAACCAACATGGGATTGTTTCAAAGCAATTAATTCACTTCCAACCTTCTTGTATTAACACCACCTTATTTCCCCAGTGTAGATATACAATTTGTCTTAAAAATCAACCCAAAACTGTGATATTCCACCAACAAGATTACAGGGGTGAAAGCACAACCCCCTAGTCAAATGCAAATTATAGTCATATTAGTATGTTAATGAGCTAAGTGATAAACTGTGGGTCAAATTTCCCCTTCTTCAGCTTAAATAGCACTTGAAAAGGCTTATTTCTAAATGTTTGGAAAACGTAGGAGCAGCAACAATTAAGGTTTATAACATGAACATTATCTGTTCAGCAATATGAAAAATTAATAGACAGGACTAAACTAAAATGAGACTAAACTAAAATAAGATGCCTTACGGCATCCCACCATTCCCTCCCCCAAATTCAGGATCCAATCCAGGATCACGCATTGCAGTTGGTGTCATGCCTTTTTCATTTCTTTTAATCTGACATGATTCTTCTGCCTTTCATGAAACTGAGAGTTTTTGAAAAGAACAGGCCAGTTGTTTTGTATCCCATGCCATTTTTCTTGTAAGTGTACAATTTAATGATTTCTGGTAAATATATAGAGATGTGTAGCTATGCACTACAATCCAGTTTAGAACATGTCCATCATCCCCCCAAATTCTGCTTTCCCCACTCAAACCCCCAGCCCTAAGTAACAACTGATTTTCTTTCTGTCTTGAAAGTTTGGCCTTTTCAGAATGTCAAGTAATAGAATTATACAGTACTGTATCTGGTCTTTTAAGTCTGACTTCTTTGACTTAGCCTAATGTTTTTGAGGTTCACCCATTTGCAGCATACCTCGGTAGTTTGTTCCTGTTTTATTGCTGAATAGTACTATTGTATGGGTATACCACACTGGTGGGCAACTTCTTAAGATGGTCTTAGATGACCCCCGCTTTCTGGTATTCATGCCCTTGTGTGGTTCCTTCCCATTGAGAGTGGGCTGGACCTAGTGACTTGCTCCTAATGAATAGAACGTGGTGGGATGTCATTCCTGAGATTAGGTTATAAAAAGACTATTCCCTCTTGGGGGCTCTTACTCTCTCTCTCTCTCTTTCATGAATCCCTTCCTCTGAGCTGCCATGTTGTAAGCAGCCCTATGGAGAGATACCCCATGGCAAAGGAACTGATGTTTCTGGCCATAACTAAAGAGAATCTGAAGGCTGCGAACACCACGTGAGTGAGCATGGAAGCAGATACCCCTCTTTGCAGTCTAGGCTTCAGATGAGACTGCAACCCTGAGCAACGCCTTGACTGCAACAAGAGAGAGAGACTAGAGTTACCCAACTAAGCAAGGTCCAAATTCCTGACCCACAGGAACAGTGATAAAATAAACACTTGTTGTTTTTGTTTTTTGTTTTATTAAAGATTTAATTTATTTATTTAACAGAGAGAGACAGAGAGAGAGGGAACACAAATAGGGGGAGTGGGAGAGGGAGAAGCAGGCTTCCTGCTGAGCATGGAGCCCGATGTGGAGCTCAATCCCAGGACCCTGGGATCATGACCTGAGCTGAAGGCAGCCACTTAACCAACTGAGCCACCCAGGTACCCCAACACTTGTTGTTTTTAGCCACTACATGTTGGGAGTGATTTGGGCATAGTAATAGATAACTAATATATCATATTTCATTTATTTTCATTATATCATTTACTAGTTGATGGACATTTGTATTGTTTCTGGGTTTGGGCTCTTATGTAATATTGCTATGAACATTCACATACATGTCTCAAAGGACTTCTCTTATGGCACCAAGCTCACTTGGCTTGCACTACTCCTATAGTTCCAATTACTACTTTGGTTTTTTAACTGTTTCCCTACTTAAAGCACTTTATCTTGTCAAATAAAATTGTGCAATCTACCACTTATGCCCTACAGTAGTATTTTAAATCAGGACACAGTATGTTAGAGAAGTAAATTGACTTAATTTAAAAAATCATTAGGTTCCAAACTATACAGAGCACTAACTACTTCTTGATAGAGTATTAATATTTCAGGATATTAAAAGACTATTTGGAGACAGAAGTGGTTATTTGCTTAATTTTATACTAGATATGTGTATGGGGTAAAGGGTAGTTTTGTGCCCTGGGAGAATTAAGGTCATATTTTCTTTTTCTACTGCCTTGCTCTCCAAAGCATATATCTCTTAGAAAAAAACATTTTTAATCTACTATGCCTGCATAGGGTACATGCATTCCTTTAATTCTTAACTAAGAATGCAGTCACCATGACTATGTTTTCAAGATTTGCTTTACATAGCTAAGATATGGACCAATTTCTCATAGTATCTAATGAGCCCTTACCATGTGCCAGGTATTATTCTAAACCCTTCATATGCATTACATTTTATTTAATCCTTATAATGATCTTAACTGTCACAACTCCCTCAGGTAGGTATTCCTAACAAGATGGTCCCTTTGCACAATTCTAGGGGTTGCCATTCATATGTTGGAGTCTATATGAATGCCGTAATTATATAGTGCTAGGCTGCTTGTTGGTGTTGTCTATTACATTCTCTACTCAACAGATGAAGAGGCACAGAAATGTTAAGTATCTTGCCCAAGCTCAACCACTTGTAGGTGGTTGAGCTAGGATCTGCATCTAGGTTATCTGGCTTCAACCAGGGCATGAACTCTTAGACACTCTAATATTCTGAAGAATCTTAATTTGCGGTTTTAAAAAAAGTCATGTTAGATATGGTTATTTTATTTTTATTTTTTGATATGGTCATTTTATTTTTTTAAGATTTTTAAAATTTATTTATTTGACAGAGAGAGACACAGGGAGAGAGGGAACACAAGCAGGGGGAGTGGGAGGAGGAGAAGCAGGCTTCCCACAGAGCAGGGAGCCCGATGCAGGGCTCGATGCAGGGCTCGATCCCAGGACCCTGGGTTCATGACCTGAGCTGAAGGCAGACGCTTAATGACTGAGCCGCCCAGGTGCCCCATTGATATGGTCATTTTAGATAATTATTTCTAGGGCATTGTTTCTCAAGGAGCGTTCCTTGGACTGGAAAGATCAGCATCACCAGGGAGCTTGTTAAGAAATGTGAAATATAATGCCCTCGTCCCATTCTGGACATACTGAATCAGAAAGTCTGGGATGGGACCCAGCAATCTGCACTTTACAAGCCTCCAGCTGATTCTGATGCATGCTCAAGTTTGGGAACTAGTAAGTTTTAGGAAATGTTTGGTTTTTTTTTTGCTTTAAAATATTTTATTGGAATCTTTTGATAAAAACAGTATTTATGTTAAATAAGTCTAATTGGTCTAAAAATACTTAAGCATCTCAAAATTTCTGGGCAGTTTCTTTCCTCCAGTAAGTTGACAGCTGCTCACACAGGTTAATGCAGGAAAGCTAGATGGAAGCTCCTGGGATCTGCCCAACACCAGACAGGAGATATCCTCTGCGCTAACAAAACCCATAGTAGCCAGGGAGAAAGGACGCAGCTCTTCACTTCTCATCACAGCCTGTAGGTTCAAGTGGCAGGAGCCATTACCTAGGCATCACAGACATCTCTCCACAGCATTTCTCCCAGACGGCAAATTCCAAACTTCAGCCCTTCAGCTACCAGATCGGTGCCTCATCTGAAAGGGCACCACCCTAGCTAGGCTTCCAGAATAATCATGCTTTATCCAACAGTAACACACCTGCGGACTCTTAAGACACCCTCGGGGCGCTGCGGACCAGCCTGCAAGGACCAGCCTGCGAGGACCAGGGGCACGCAGGAAGCCGCGCAAAGACAGCGCAGGACGCCGGGGCCTCCCCCTAGCGTAGGGGAGGGAGCCACAGGAGCCCCCACAGGCACTGCACCATTCCCACAGCCTGAGGCAACCAGACCAGCGCACAAAGAGAGGAAATGAGTTTTTTTTTTTTAAAGGAAAAACTACTTAATGGTATTTAAATTTTTTTTCTATTTGCTTTAGAGCAAGTTTTATTTCAAGTAACCTACTCAAATTAGTCCATGTGTTTATTAAACTCTTGATCTATACTATAAGAATTAATCTTACAGAATTCAAGGAAAGGCAAGGGTGAGAACAGGGCAGTCACTCCCTCCAGCTCCCCTATAAAAGCAATGTAGCTACCCACTCCCTAGGTTTCTGTGTCTCCTCTTTCAAATGTTCAAAAAGGAAAATTTGATTGATTTAGCTGTGCAATGGGGTGCAGCCTCTTGGGCCAGCCAAGTGTCTACCCCTGACTTACTTGCCTGAATCTAGGGGAGGGGTGAGGTCACATAGTACAAATAGGCCAGAAGGGCTCTGTTGTGATGGAGGCAAGTCAGAATCTTCTAGAGGGAAGGATGGATGGAATCAATGATCTGCATCTTTGACACACAATTTATGTTTAAAATAATGTGGTAAGGGGCGCCTGGGTGGCTCAGTTGGTTAAGCGTCTGCATTTGGCTCAGATCATGATCTCAGGGTCCTGGGATCAAACCCCACGTCTGGGTTCCTGCTCAGCGGGGAGTCTGCTTCTCCCTCTCCCTCTGCTGCTCCCCCTGCTTGTGCTCTCTCTGTCTCTCTCTCTCTCTCTCAAATAAATAAAAATAAAATCTTTAAAAAAATAAAATAAAATAATGTGGTAAATATAAAAAGAATGCATTCATTCTATCATGTTTGTTATTGAACATGCGGCATTTGAGCTTCTTAATTGGTTTGGGAAAGGATTCTATGGACCTGGCCAGAGCAGAAGCCCAGTGCAGAACAGCAATGAGTGAGGTTCAATACATTTCTCTTATCAAGTGGCAACACAGACACTGAAGTAAATAGAAGGGGAAAATTTATTTGCCAGAATTTAGGTTGGTATTTTTTTTCTCTTACAGATCTGAAGATATTTTCCAAAAGAATATGAAATGCAGTATCTGCTTGTGAGAAAATAAGTCCACTGGTAGTTCAGACTTGTTCAAAGTGACACCATCATTAGCTGAATTATACACTGTATCTAGCTATTACCTGAACAGTGTGTAACCTTTGAATAAATCCTGACTGAGTAGTCTGGCTGCCCTGTTTCTATCACATTTGTATTCTCCTGAGCCACGGCTGATTGGATCAAAGGTAGACATTTGACCAAGGAGAAACAAGCCTTTTCAGCCAATTAGGTTTTCTATTTCAATATTTGGTAGCTGAGGCATATTAATGGTGGAGCACAAGAGCAAAGATCTCTAAAATCTTGATACTGAAAGTCCTGAAATGTATTGATTCCTGTCTTTCCTGTGGCTTAGTCGTTCTCTGTTCCTTTGTGGACTACGAAAGTATTTTTATAATGCAACTCCTTTTAAAATAACATATTAGGGGCACCTGAGTGGCTCAGTCGGTTAAGTGTCTGCCTTCGGCTCAGGTCATAATCCTGGAGTCCTAGGATTGAGCCCCATATCGGGCTCCCTGCTCAGTGGGGAGTCTGCTTCTCCCTCTCCCTCTGCCTTTCTCCCCCTGCCCATGCTCTCTCTCTCAAATAAATAAATAAAATCTTTTAAAAAAAAAGGAAAAAAGAATTTTTACTTGAGCAAATTCAGTAGGTTTCTATTACTTACATGCAAACATGTTCCAAGACCCATAGTTATTAAAGATAGTTTAATAGTAGCAATACTTGTTAAAGAAAATAGAGTATGTGTGTATGTGTTTAAAGCATGATTCAAGTATCATTAAACTCCAGGGTTGGAAGAAAACTGAGAGATTTGCTACTTAGTTGAAGGTCTTTATTTAACAAAGATAAAATTGAGAGCTAGAAAGATTAAATAATTTGCCCATTTTCTTCTTCTATTTCAGAATTTTGGGTTCTTTCTACCAAGCAATACCACTTCCCTAACACGAGAAGAGACAGCAATCATATCAGTAAGAAATGCATATTTCAAACTTTCAATTATTTTTAATGCTTATTTTATTCTTAGAAGACTCGACTGCCACAGAACTGAAAATAAATTCTCCTATGTAATATAATATCTATACATAAGCAACATTTTATATCATGATTGCTGGATATCAAGAACATTCAGAAGAGAAATTACTGCAATTTAAAATGGAATTTTACTGACAAGTACTAAATTTTCTTCCCTGCTTATTCATTTTAAATCATATAATAAAGTGAATTTAATGATAGAGTGATTCTTATGGGTATAGGAAAAAATTGCTTCCCCTTTGCTAAATCCATCAAAGGTAATTGAAGATTAATAATACTATATGTTGTAAAAATTGGCTTATTTTCACTAATGGAAGACACATCACTGCTCAGATGTTATATAGTCTGTTACTTGGAAAGGAAAAAGAAGTAGAATGCCTACAGATAGGATTGACCACATTATCTGTAGGGCCCAGTGAAATGTGAAAATATGGCATCTTGTTCAAAAAACAGAAAAAGTGCCAATGCACTGCAATGCGAAAGATACTAAAATACCAAATACTTTTCTTTCTTCTTCTCCTCTCTCTCAACTCATCTTGGTGTTTTTAATTTGTTACTTAATGGCTTGCACAGGGATACTTTCAGGATGAATGCAGCTGCTCGTAGGCACCTCAGGGCTCCATCCCATGACTGTGTACACTCACCGTCCCCCAGCTGCAAGCTTCACCCCTCCCCAGCTGCGGGACCTACACGCTGTACCCTGGCAGGGGCAGGAAGTCAACCTTCCTTCACGTGGCCCATCACCCTAACCCATGGCAGACAGGCAACCCCAGAAGACTGCAATTTCCACACCTAAAATGTTTCTTGTGTAGCCCTGCCATGGAAAGCCTCCTCTTTTGCCCCATGTCAACCTTGAAGTAGGAACCAGAACATATTCAGATCCCTTCAAAAGAAAATCCATCCATCAAATATTTATAGGCAATGTAGATTCTGCTGAAGATTTTGTAAAGGAGCCAGGGTTGGATTTCATAAGCCACAGTGAATAGCACACAACTTTATTAATGCCATCCTCCAATTTGTCTTCTTTTTCTTGTTCCATGGTGGGAGGAATAACAAAAACTCATCATTTTCCCCTAGATGAGCCAACTTCCAAATCTTCCTCTGTGCACCACTACTATTCTCTCCCTTCTTTACTGCATTAGTCCCAACCTGAACTATTGGCTTGAGAATGAGTGCCTCCGAGCCAATATGTAAGACCAGGCAGTCCCAAAAATAATGGCTATTTAGACCTAAAAGTTGTGCTCTGTGAACAGGTTGTGTATAGCTGAGGATGAGAAGGGCAACACGGGCAGCACTGATTCTTAGGTGAGGAAACCTGCACATCAGCTTAAAGTTGTATTTAGGACATTTTGGGGGGTTCAGCATAGCATGAAGAAGAAATTGAAAACAAAGAGAAGTAAAAAAAAAAATGGGAAACCCCCAAATGATGTAATCATTGGCTTTGTTAAATTATTGTCAATTTGTTTAATCTTTGTCCAAGTAAGGCAGTGCAACAAACAAACATAAAACTAATAACCACAAAACTAATACGTGAATTCAACAAATTTTTTTTGAGTGTATAATATATGCCAAGCAGTATTCTAGATAATTAGAATATATCAGAGGACAGAAGAAAGACTGGTGTCCCTGTGAAGCTTACATTCTAGTCCAGGAGCCAGACTTAAGGAAAACATAATAAATAAGCTATCTAGTGTGTGGGAAGATGATGACTGCTATGGGAAAAGATAAGGTACAATAGGGAAAGGGGATTAGGATTCTTGGGACTTGGTTGGGGATAATTTGCAGTATTAAATAAGGAAGCCAAGGGAAGCCTCATTGTGAAAGTAAAATTTAAGCACAGACTTAGAGGAAGTGAGAGAGTTAGCTAAGCAGATATCTGGAAGAAGAACATTCCAGGCAGAAAGCAAAGGTCACAGGGCTGGGTGTGCCTGGCACTGTCAAGAAAGAGCAGGGAGGCCAATGATGGTGTTGGTAGGGTTAGATCATGTAAAACGTGGTGGGCTATTATAAGGACTTTGGCATTATTCTGAGTGAAATGAGGAAGCCATGGAGTAGTTTTGAGATGAGGTATTACACGAACTGACAGATTTTAAGAGGATCACTCTGGCTGCTGTGGTAAGGAAATACTGCCTAGGCTCAAGAGGAGAAGCAGGGAATTAGGAAGTATTAAAGTCATTCAGGCGAGAGAGGACTATGGCTTTGAGCAGGGTGGTGGCAGTAGAGGTGGGGAGAAGGGGTCAGATTCTAGACGTATTTTATTTTATTTATTTATTTATTTTTAAAGATTTTATTTATTTATTTGACAGAGAAAGACACAATGAGAGAGGGAACACAAACGGGGAGTGGGAGAGGGAGAAGCAGACTCCCTGCCGAGCAGGGAGCCCGATGCGGGACTCGATCCCGGGACTCCAGGATCATGACCTGAGCCGAAGGCAGTCGCTTAACCAACTGAGCCACCCAGGTGCCCTCTAGACGTATTTTAAAGAGAAAGAGAGGAGCCAAAGGGGACTTCAAGGTTTGGAGCTTGCACAATCAAAGAGACAGAGTGAAGCAATTAACCGTAGTTTCTAAAAGTGCCTAACTCTAAATGAAACACTACTGGGGAACAAAAGTTTGTATTTGCTATAATATAATTTGGAATCTCTTTAATACTGCCTTCCCTAAACAATTATCTCGTTTATCAAAAGTCAGTTTCACAACTGCAGTATTTAATTTTGAATAAACTCTATTTACTAGATAGCCAATTGCTGTAGATAAAATTTGTTTTATTCTTCTAGCAGTAGAAAAGGAAACCAACTTCTCTAGCTTCTCTTATGCAATCCTTTTGGGCAATTCCTAAAATTGAAGTAGGTTGACTTTTTAGTTGTTGTTCATTTAAAAAATAACACAAGCAGCTAGCATTTACTGAGCACTTATTATTCACCTGGTCATGTGCTCCATTGTTACACGTACGTTGGCCTCATAGCACCCCTCCGAGGCTGGAACTGCTATCTTCATTTTGGACAGGAAGAGGTTAAGAAAATGTTGAAATATTTTGCCTGGTCTAGTAAATAGCAGAGCCAGGATTTTAACCTGAGCCTAAACCTACAGCTTTTAAAAACTGTACAAATATCTCTCTACTTGACTGCTAAGGAGGGAGGGACCAGGGAAGGGATATGGAATTTTAGCACTTTTTGGTCCCTAGGAATTACTGATGTTTTAGGTTTCCCTCTTAGTCTATTTGCACTGCTATAGCACAATACCATTGACTGGGTGGCTTATAAACAACATATATCTACTTCTCACAATTCTAGAGGCTGGGAAGTCCCACCATTTGGTGTCTGGTGAGAACCCAATTCCCAGTTCATGGCTGGTCATCTCACTATAACCTTCTATGATGGAAGGGGCATGGGAGTTCCATGGGGTCTCTTTTATGAAGGCACTCATCCCATTCCGTCTCCCCTCTTATGACCTAATCACATATGAATTTGGGGGGGGGCAATATTCAATCAATAGCAGCCTCTTTTGTGATTGATCAGTATAGTTTTAAATGTGCCTATGTTTTAATTGAGTTTCATTGGTCACATTCTAAGCCTTAGTTTCCCCATCTTTGAGAGAAGGGACCTAGATCGGTGATTTCCAGGCCTTTAAAATTTTCAACTCTTGGGACTCTTGGGTGGCTCAGTTGGTTGGGCGTCTGCCTTTGGCTCAGGTCATGATCCCAGGGTCCTGGGATCAAGTCCCGCATCGGGCTCCTTGCTCAGTGGGGAGCCTGCTTCTCCCTCCACCTGCCACTCCCCCTGCTTGTGTTCTCTCTCTCTCTCTCTAATAAATAAATAAAATCTTAAAAAAAAATTTCAACTCTCTCAAGGCAGGACATACCCTATCACTATTAGGGATTCATTATAGAAGTTCTCAATGAGGTAGAAGTAAAAGAGAGCCTGGGAGGGGCACCTGAGTGGCTCAGTCAGTTAAGCTTCTGACTCTCGGCTCCAGCTCAGGTCATGATCTCGGTCATGAAATGGAGCCCGGCAACGAGTTCTGCACTCAGTGAGAAGTCTGCCTGAGATTCTCGAGATTCTCTTTCCCTCTGCCCCTCCCCCACCCACCCCCACTCTCTCTCTCTCAAATAAATCTTTAAAAAAAGAGAGAGAGAGAGAGTGCCTGGAAACTTGACAGAGCCTGGCCCTAAAGATTCTGATAGTAGTTCTGCTTGATCCATTAGATCAGTGGTTTTCAAACCGTGTTCCTGGAGGAACACTGGATGAAAATGCCTGGGCTTTCCCAGCCGTTCAATATCAGCCCATTTTCAACCAGAGCAGATCCACTCTATTCTGTTTTATAGTTGGATTCCATGTAAGGTTTCATTCAAAGAAACAAAACCCTATTGTTCTACTTTGAATAATCTGAAAACTGCCATTCTAATTAAGTGCTCCTTATACTTTAATGTGTATATGAATCACCTGTGGGAGTTCTAAAAATGCAGATTCTTATTTAGTGAGTCTGGGGTAGGGCCTGGGATTCTGCATTTCTAATAAACTCCTGGTGATGTCAATGCTGCTGAGTGTGCTCGGACTATACTTTGAATATAGCAAGCACTAGAATGATTGCTAGAGCTTTAAAAACTCTAATCGTTTTTCTACTCAACCAAAAAGTCTTTCCTTGGAATTTTTCTCGGAATGACCTTAAGTTTACCAAAATGGTAAATTCTAGATTTCATTTCCTCTTACTCCCCAAGTCTTTGTCTGCCTTTGTCTTTCTAACTGTCTGTTTCGTTCTCTCAATGCCTCTCTTCTCTTCCTCTTTTGAAAGGTAAATACTGAACCTTTCGGACATGCATTTAAAAATCTTTCTACATACCATGAACATTGTGCCTCAGCCAGTTCATCTCAGCAAGAGCTAACTAGGGAGGGTCTGGGAAATTTGCCACAAGTGAGTTATTTAAAGGTAGTTATGGTGACACTCTCTTCTAAATTTAACATCTTAATGAACTTCTCCAGATTAAGGAGTAACTGTCTTGCACTCTTCCACCCTTTGTGTGAAAAATTTAGCACATACTTGAGACTGATTATTTTCTTTCCTGTGTTAGAGGCTTCAAACATTTCCTTTCTCAAAATACTTCCTCAGCTGCCTTTTCCCCACATTATCCTTTTTCTGCAAAGAGGTTATCCACTTCTCAAAACTTCGATTCCCGAAGCTGTCTCCCCCTGAGCCTCTACACAGCCCTATGTCTCCACATCCAACTATCCAACGCAGGGCTCAGCAATCTTTTTCTGTAAAGGTCTAGATAGTAAATATTTTCAGCTCTGTGGTCCGTAGGTTCTCTTTTGCAACTACTCAACTCTTTGTGACGTCAAAGCAGCCAAAGAAAACATGTAAATGAATGTGTGTGGCTGTGTTCCATTAAAACTTTATTTACAAAAGCAGAAGGCAGGCCAGATTTGCCAACTCCCCTCCCACCCCCTGATAAGCCATAAGTTTGCTGACCCCTGATCTACATGCATATTGAAACTGGACCAGTCAGATTGTAGAGCTCCTGGGAATTTGGATTGGGACTGGGAAATGGAGCTAAGCAGGAAAGTTGGGCAAACTGGGTGGAGACCAGAGGTGGAGAGCAGGGGCCACTATTTGGGACAGCCATAGTAGCATTCAAGCAGACGAGTAAGCAGAGAAGCCCATCTGCAGAGGAAGTGAAGCAGACATACAAAGAAAAGCTCAGATTAGAGACCAGAAGATGAGAAAGGGAAAGGGGGAAGGAAGGTTCGTGTAATATTGGCTGTGCTTCCCACAGTTTTGTCTCACATAATCCCTGCCTATTTTTATATTCGTTCCTCCTTTACTTTAGCCAGCTGGCATGAGTTTCTGTTTCTTGCAACCAGATAACTCCTAACTCAAGCAACCTTTTATACTCCAGAAATTCCAATGACTGACAGTTCTCTGACTTGAACAGTCATGCTCTCACATAGCTGAGGCTTTGCTCGGTGTGGTTCCACTCCCCACCCCCACATTGCCACTTCTCCTCTATATTCTTTTCTTTCTGCAAACTTTGCTCGGACTTTATCTCCCATGGCTGAATTAGGACTTGGTTCCCACCGCTCCTTATGTAAAGCTTTATCAGTGCACTTATAATGCCACATTATATTTTCTGATTTGCTTGTCTTTAGTTATAACTACAACTTTTATCTCTGTGCTATGTATAGGGCCTGGTACATAGTAAGAACTTAACATAGAGGTAAAGTTACCCAGTGGTCAATAAATCTATAACATAAGGATAGGTTCTAACCACCCTGAAGGCTCCAGATCCTCAGCTGTCCCTTCCAGCTTCATGAGCCAAACAGAAATAATATAAACTGATAAACTTATTCATATGTAAAGGACTATGGAAAGGTACTCAATATGTCTTTATAATCAACTTTGCTAATTGTTGTTCAAAACTATGTTCTCACTGAATATTTTGTCTGCCTATTTTATCAGTAGTGGAATATGTTAACATCTTACGCTAAAATTATTGATCTTTTTATATTTGCTTTCAGTCTTTTAAAGGTTTTGTGCCATCATTTTCTGGCTTCAGACTATTCTATTAAAAAGTCAATTCTAAGTCTATTGTTTCTTTAAAGATAAGCTCTTATTTTCTCTAGTTCTTCTTAAGATTTTTCTCTTTGGGGGCGCCTGGGTGGCTCAGTTGGTTAAGCGACTGCCTTCAGCTCAGGTCATGATCTCAAGGCCCTGGGATCGAGCCCCGCATCAGGCTCCCTGCTCGGCCAGAAGCCTGCTTCTCCCTCTCCCACTCCCCCTGCTTGTGTTCCCTCTCACGCTGTCTCTCTCTCTCTCTGTCAATTAAATAAATAAATAAATAAAATCTTAAAAAAAAAAAAAAGATTTTTCTCTTTGTCTTTTAGCATTTTATCATGATGTATCTATATGTCAACTGTATGGACTAGAAATATATATATTATATATCCTGCTGGGGATTCATTAATTCAAATATTATTTCTGCCCAATACTATCTTTCCTTTCCTTCCAGAATTCCAACTACATGCATATTAAACTTTATCCCTATATCTTCTATGTGCTTTCCCTGTGTTCTGTGTTTTCCATCCTTTTTCTTATGCCTCATTCTGCATAGTTTCTTCTCAACTATCTTCTAGTTCACAAATTCTATCTTTGTTTGTGTCTAATATGCTATTATACCCAGCCCTGAGTTCTTATTTTCAGTTAGTGAATTTTTTGGTTCTAAAATTTTCATCAGATTCTTTTCTTCAAGTTTCTAGTTATATGTCTAAATTTTTAATCTTACATTTTATTTATTTATACATAGAAAACATTGTTATTTTAAAATCTGAGTCTGATAATTTCACTATCTGAATCCCTTTTGCTCGGTTTTTGTTCTTTGTTGTTTCTGTTGGGTTTTTTTGTTTGTTTGTTTCTTTGTGTGACTGATTATTTTTCATTGTGTACTAAACATAGTTTTTGTAAAATGGTACAAATGATCTGAGGCCTAGAATGATATTACTTTACTCCAGAGAAAATTTCAGTTTGCTTCTGCCAAGGGCTTGGGGGCATTAGCTTAAAGAAATTACCCTAATCCAGTCTCAGGGTTGAGATGATTTGAAATGGAGATGTCTCCCGTTTACTTCTAGGATATAACTATTTGGATTCCTTGTCCAAAGCAAGGGGACTTCAACCGAGTCATCCTCCTTCCCCCTTTGCACATCTTGAACTCTAATCACTATCCCCCATTCCTGTCCATACTCTCAGCAACCTTCTATGGAATGGATAAGTGAGTCACTGGGCCTCCATCAACCCTCAGGTCATAGACTATAATTTCTATCTTGTTAGCTCTCTACCACCTTCAAGCTGATATTTTTTATATTTTGCTAAGTTTTTCTAGTGTCCTTAGTAAGAGAATTGGTCCAAATTACTGCCAATAACAGGGCCTATAGAAATGTAGGTACGGGGGCACCTGGGTGGTTCAGTCAGTTAAGCGTCTGCCTTCAGCTCAGGTCATAATCCCAGGGTCCTGGGATCAAGCCCCGAGTCGGGCTCCCTGCTCAGCAGGGAGTCTTTTCCTCCCTCTCCCTCTGTCTCTCCCCCTGGCTTGTGCTCTCTCTCACTCACTCTCTCACCCAAATAAATAAATTAAATCTTTAAAAATAAATAAATAAATAAAATTAAAAAAAAAAAGAAATGTAGGTACTATCAAATACAGGTAGTTGCACTTAGGAAGTACATTGAAAAAGATCCTCAAAGGAAAAAAAAATAGACTTTCATTCACAATTCCATCTTTTTAGCCCAAGTGGCAGACAAGTACTTAGGACTATTGTATCCTATTCCTGGTATCTTGTAATTTGAGAAAAGTTACTTCTTTTATCAACAAACATTACTGACTATCACCTCTGTCCCAAAAACTGTTCCAAGAAATTAGACTATAAGAATGAAAAAGATATGGCCATTGACCTCAAGGGGCTTGAAGCCTACATTCCTTATTGGTAAACTGGTTATTTTTAGAATCACCAAGTCATGATCAGAGAGGCTTTGTTAAATATATGTAATACAATGATAAATACATTTAAAATGTAAACATGTATATTTGAGCTCCTTTCACTTTTCAGCCTAAATATGAGGGCATTTCAAACAATATATTTTCTAATGCATTTGTCTTCCAGGGAAGTTTATTATTGAATATGTTCCTTTAAAGTATTTTGGAGAACAAAGAATACAAACTTCACAAGAGATCTTAAATGCCAGGATCCTCTTTTTCCTAAAGAGTTAAACTGTGCTTTCATAGCCTTTTTACTCTTGTAAACTCCTAGGAAAAGCTACCCACTCTGAATCATCATTAGTTTTAATCAGAGCTTTTCCTTGATAGGTGTTCAAAGTCCTCTAAAATAGCCTTTAAGTATACAAGTGTCCCTGGACTCTAAACTAAGTGTGACAGATTTCCTAAGGGACCTGAGCCTTATACACAGAGATTATTTAAATGTTCCCAGCCTCTCTACTGAATCAGTCAGTAGAGAGGACCAGCAGAAAGATCTTAGTGGATGCCAATGCAGTACATTCATTATTTGACCTTGAACAAGTTACATAACTGTTCTGGATTTGTTTTTGCATCCATGATAAACTGGGCTCCTGATGCCATATCTTTAAAGTATATATTAATTCCAGATCTCAAATTCTGTGATTCTTCTAGAGTTGAGAAGGACTGTTTGGTCACCTGAGTTTAAAATTGATTAGAAGGAAAAATAGGAACTGAAGTTCAATATATCAAATAAGATACTATTACAATAATCTGTAAGGAGATGAAGACCTGTATTATATTAGTGATCACCATGGCTAGCAGAGATAAAACAAAACTAAGGTATGAGAAGGCTGTGGCTCTCCAGAAGCCACCTCCTTTCAATCTTCCCTTCTTTCCTCTGCTCCCTTTCTGCTACATTCTTCCTCCAGGAACTTCTTTCAATTTGTCCACATGAGGGGGCAACAGTGATTGCTCTTAAGGGAGAAAATGAAACAACTCTTGCTTTAACTGAAGCTTATTGTATATTTGCCTTGTGGCCTCTTATTCTAAATGCAGTTATGAGGCCTTTCAGGACAGTGTAATGAGCAACAAATGGAACTGGCAGGTGATTTTGGACAAATCATATAGACACAGCATTCTCCTCTGTGGAATGAGGGCTGAACACTTCCATTTTTGTTTTTATACATTCTGATGCCTATAATTCTGTGTCTTTGTCATCCCCACAGCTTGACTTGTTTTATTGTCAGTAAGCAGCCTGTTTCATAATCAGCTCACTTTATACTCACGGCCTGGCACATAGTGAATATTCAGTTAACATTCATTGTTCAGGAAGAATGTGAATCTCCTATGCATCAGTCACTATGCAGGTCTCTTTACCTTTTCTTTCAATCCATTCAGCACACTTGTGAGATAGGTATCACTACTCTAGTTTTTGAAGATGTGGATATATTCAGAAATTTAGTGGTCAGGATCATAATTTTAGTAAAATGGAGCCTTAGTTCTGCCACTTACCTTGTATTTGTCAGGTTATTTTTCTAAGCCTCGGGTTCCTTATCTGTAAAGTGGGAATTTGTAAGAGTTAGGATAGGGTTTGCAGATTTACCAAAAACCAAAACAAACCAGGAAGTGTATCCCCAAATGAAACATTCTTATTAAAAAAATTATTCTGCATTTATCTGAAATTCTGATTTAATTGGACACTCCTATTTTATCTGGCAATGCTATCTTAGCATTATGGTTATTACAATGCATGTCAAAAATTTAGCTCAGTCCCTAGCACTTAGTGAGGGCTCAATAAATGCGATGCTTATTAAATTTTGTATCTGATTTCGAAAGTCCTTTTTTTTTTCACCACAACCACGCTGAGCTCAGTTTTCACTTAAAATTTCAGTCAAGTGAGTGTAATACTACTTTTAGTTCATATTAATGTTTTACCGTTCCTACAGTGCTTTCAAAGACTGGCCAATGGCGGAAAGCTCTTGAGGAAACCCACAGAAGCTCGGGCTGTTGGGGGTCTTCGCTGCACTCGCAGCACCAGGCTCCGCGGGCCGACCGGCAGGGGAGGTCGCCCTAGCCCCGCCCCCCGCCATCTCGGCCACTCAGGGGCCGCGCCGCGCCCCGCTGCACTCCTATAGGTCCTTCCCGGACAGGCGAGGCCTTTCCATTTTTCCCGCCTTCCCAGCCCCTCCTCAGTCCGAAACCCGCACTGGCTCACAACGTCTCCGCCCTGCCTTCCGTGCGAACCCCGCCCTTCCGGACACTGCATCTCCCTTCCTTCCCACCAGCAGTTCAGAGCAGCCTGCGCGGTCCCTGGCCGGCCCTTAGGTAGGAGGTGGGAGGGGACACCGAGGGGCGGAGTAAGCCCCCTCCGAAGGGGTCGCGAGAGGCGGGGACCAGAGGGAGGGGCGGGGCCAATAGCCTTGGCGCCGCGTTGCCATGGCAGCGAGGGAGGGTGCAGGGAGGGGGAGGAAGCGAGCGGGAGGGGGATGTGGTGCTGCCGCGGCCGCCACCGCAGCTGCCGCTGCCTGCTCTTTGCCGCGTCTTCCCGGAGGCGGCTGCTGGAAGCCGCCGGGAGCAGCTGTGGTGCTCTGCCATATTGTGTCTTCCCCTGCCCGTCCCTCGCCTCCCCGCTGAGGCGGTCGAGCAGACGGTGAGTCCCGTGCGGAGTGGCGCTCTCCTGGGCGGGCGCCGCCGGGCGGCCGCGCTCTCCGCCCTAGCCCGAGGCGCAGCGCCCGGGCGCGGAGGCAGCGCGTGCGGCCGGCGTGGGGCGCGGAGGCGGCTGTCCCGTGACGCGCACGGACATTTTTGTCCTGTCAGGAATTGGTGCCGGCACGGGGGTCTCCCCTGCGCGCGGCTTGGGTACCGTGTGGGCTCCCGGGGGGTGTCGAACTAAGGGGAGCGTGGCCCCGTGAGGAGTTAGGAGTTTTTCGTGAGAGGTAATGACTGCCCCGGAGCGGGTGCCGGCTCTCCGGCAAGGCTCGGAGGTGGCCCCGAGGACGCTTAGGGCTCGACTCAGGGCGAATCTGCTGTTAGAGGAAGTGCCCCAAGCCCCTCGGGTGTGTGTGCAGCACTCCTCCCCCGCCTCGAAGTGGAGCGAGACGTGCCGGGCGTGGAGTCCTGGTCCGGCCCCAGGCGGCCTGGCTGGGCCCCGCCAAGTAGTGCCCGGGGAGGCGCCGAACGCTGCCTGGAGTGAACTTCAAGCCGCGGGACTGCTGGGCGATGCGGGGGGACAGGGGCGGGTCCGGATGTGGGGGTGGCCGACCCCGGCACCCTCTGGCCCCTCCTCCAGCGGGCGCCCTGGGGGCCTCGCCGGGTGGCTGTCTTGGTGGGGTGCGAGTTAGGGTTTTTCTGCGCTGCAGTATGGACACTTCCTGTTCGTCGCCTCTGTTGGGCCCGTGGTTACTTCTGCCTTTCTGTCTTGTGTCTGGGAGGGTGAGAGGTCGTGAGGGCGCATGCGAGGCCCTCCGCCTGCTGGGTTCGCCCCACCGCAGCAGCAGCGAGTCTGAAACCCGGGAGGACGGTGGGAGTCAGGGGAAAGCTGGCCCCTGTGCGTAGCCCTCCACCCTCCACTCTTACTCAACTCCACTTCTTTTACCCTTTTGCAAAGTGCCTCTGTTCCCACCTCAGCTCGCGGGAGTGAGCGTAGCGAATTCAGTGGGGTGCACTCCCGGGATCTTCTTGGACCTGATTTCTGTCTCTTTAATTTAAAGCAGCCCTTGTACTTCGTTTTCACCTTAGAGAAAAAAAGTCTTAGCGTGCAAAGAAACAGCACAGTCTTTCTTCTACCCCAACTCCGAGGTGGAGGGAAGTGGGAGGTTATTTGTTTCCAGGTTAGTTTGTGCTGTATCTCCTGTCTTCCTTCTGATTGTGACAGCCACGTGGCCGGCTGAGTGTAATAGAGTGCCCTAGCGCCACTAGGTCTGAGGCTTCACTGGTACCAGGGGCTTTGTAATCGTGCTGTAGCCTCGCATCCACATTTATTTTGGTGTTTTCAAAGATGAGGAAGTGGAAAAAGCTCAACAGTTCATGTCTATCTCTGTTCCATCCGAATTGTAAGATTTATCTCTGTTACCTTGCAGTCCTTGTCAGGTTTATATTGACGTTTTTGCCTTCCTCTGCTGTTTTGATGATTCATCTCTAAAATCTCAGCAGTGTTAGGTACCATTAAGGAGTGGTGGGGGAATAGAGTAGTACATTATGGAGTTCCCCAACTCTGGGAAAAAGTCGTTTGTATTTCAGAAGCATTAGTGAGAGGTTCTAGTGCGATAAGAAACAATCATGTTCTGGAGGGTGTTTTTTTTTTTTTTTTACTTTTATAGAAGTCTTAGTGTTTTCTTCTTACATAAAAATCCTGACCTGAAAAAATATATTACGGATGAAAATACTTGTTTAGGGATGAAATAAACACCCGTTTGATTTGTGTGTGTGCACTTTCTTAAGCTCTTTTTGGAAAAGTTTTAATGGTTAATATGAATGTTAACATGAACAGATTTTATTTTAAGGAATGAAATTTAATTTTGAGAATATATGAAGTAAAGGGTCAAAGGGTTGAAGATTAAAAAAATCCAAACTTTTGGAGAGTTTGGCAAATTTTAGAATTTAGGTGTAATCCCTGGATACTAATGCATGATGTTTCATTTTGTAAATGCTTTGGTGGATTTGAATTATTCCTGTAACATATGTTTTTATTTGCATCAGTTTTACTTGAAGGGTGCTAAACCACAGGAAACATTTAGAATGTGTAAAAGAATTATGTAGAGAAGTTACAGCAGCGCCATTTATTAGAATTTAATTATGCCATAACAGTGGTTCTCAATCAATGAAGTTAATAGATAAAAAGATTGGAGAGGCTTCAGTGCAGAAAAGATAACGTGATTGAGAAATTGGTATATGTGCTGACCACTGAAAGCAATGCTTGGTTGAGAAAGAAAGTAAATGAGGTGATGAAATACTTATATAAAGCAGGAAGCACTGAAAACATATGCTGTCTGATAACAACATTATTAGTTATGGGATCCGACTATCGAATGAAACTTTAGAAAGTGCCATCCGGGGCGCCTGGGTGGCTCAGCTGTTAAGCGTCTGCCTTCAGCTCAGGTCATGATCCCAGGATCCTGGGATTGAGCCCCACATCGGGCTCCCTGCTCAGTGGGGAGCCTGCTTCTCCCTCTCCGACTCCCCCTGCTTGTGTTCCCTCTTCTCTCTCTGTCTCTCTCTGTCAAATAAATTAAAAAATCTAAAATAAATAAATAAATAAATAAAGTGCCATCCAAACAGGACTTACTCTTGTTCTTATGGTAGCTTAGCTACTCACAGTATGTGTTGTGTGTTGCTTTTAGATTGTTGTCATTTTGGTAACTGGGTTTTGCACAAATGCAAAAAGTCCTCCAGAAATAAAGTTTCAAGGGCCCAATGCTTTGCTGATTTCTTACATAAGAAACAGAGGTCTATGATGTGATCCCTATTCTTTGGTTGAAGAGACTAAATTAACACCCATGAAAATAAGAATTTATATTGTGAGAGGATGTAGTTAGGAGTTAAAATGTATAATGCAGGCAAGTACTGTAAGGCTTAAAAGGAGAAGGAACCTAAAGGGTTTTGATTAGGTAGGGAGGCTTCTTCAAGAAATAAGGCTCTTGCTTTCTAAAGTCTAACCATGTTACTCCCCTTAGATTAATCTTCCTGAAAATTGTATCACTTTTATGTCAAGCATGAATACCAAATTTCTTCTCAGGACTTTTCAAACTTTGGTCCCAGTCTTCTCCCATCTTATCTTCCACTAACCTTCAGGAACTGTTCTTTATTGACTACTTCAGTGTTGTATAACAATTTTACTTCTTCTTACCTTTGCTGGTGTAACATTTTTCTGTTGGAAATGCACCTGCACACATCCTCTTAACAACTGAAGAAATACTCAAGCTTGAGTCTTGGCTGCCCTGACAGCCTTAGAATCACAGAAATACAGACCTGCCTTCACCTCTCCAACTGAAAATTCTTTACCTTCTCAAATAGCATATAATTCTTTTGGCTGTGCTTTATGTACTGCCTGTTTTCACTTAATAAATACTTTTTGAGCACTTCCCATGTGGCAGGCACTGGTATTGGTGCTGAGGATACAGCTTTGAATGAGACAAATTCCTATGTTCTTTGTTAGTCATCTTTTTAGGTTTTATCACTCCAAGGAGATTATAAAGTCTTTGACCACCCAGAAGAATCTTACTTTCTTGTGTATATGTGATACTGAATAAAGGAAGGGCAGGACATGGTATGAGGTAGAGAGATGGATGAAAGGATCTTTACAAGTGAAGGGTACAAAAGCATAAGCAATTATGGATGGCCTTGAAAGTATCATTTCTGAATGTAAATATGGTTTAGTTAAAAAAAAATTGCATTTGAGCCTGGGAATATGATAAAATCCTTATTTGAGGAAGGTTCATTTGATAGCAGTCTGTACTACTAATTATTAACTGGGGATGGAGAGGCATAGGAAAAAGATCTATTGAAGAAAAAATAACTTTGAGAGGGAGGTTTGGAAGAAGAGCATTATCAAGAAGATGGTGAGTTTAGTTAAGTGTAAGGTGACTGGGAGATAGCAAGGGGAATATGACGTTTAAGTGACTAAAGATTAGAGATGTGGGATAGTCCATTCAATACAGAACTGACAGCTACTGTTATGAATTGTTATGAAATGAAATGTTGAGGACTAAGAATGATACTTTGGGAAACTAAATTTCAGAGGGCATTTGCTTTGGTCATATGTAACTTTATAACTAATACTATAGACTTACACAATGCCTACAGTAGTGTTTTATTAATAACTTTATTTCCACTATAGTAGAATGCTATCTTTGTCTTATCACCAAACATAAAGGGACCAAAAGAATGTTTATCATCATTTGCTTCCAAGGGACTTTGATTCATTCCTTATTTCCCTTACTCTGTTTTTCTTTAAATAAATTTCTTTAGATTAGTTTTACATTTACAGAAAAGTTGCAAGATAGTACACATGAGTATACCTTACTCAGAGACATTTCATTTTCATTGTTAACTTCTTATATTATTATGGTACATTTGTCATAACTAAGGAAACAGAATTGCCACATTTCTAATAACTAAACTACACGCTTTATTTAGATTTCACTAGTTTTTCCCTAGTGTCCTTTTTCTGTTCCAGAATTCCAAATTCTGAGACTTTTCTTGTTTTTATGACTGTGACAGTTTTGGGGAGTACTAGTCAGAAATTTTAGAGAATGTCCCTCAGTTGCGATTTATCTAATGTTTTCCTCATGATTAGACTGGGGTCATGGGTTTTAGGCAGGAAGACAACAGACATGAAGTGCCATTCTCATCACATTACTCCAAGGGTACATCCTAACATGATAAAATTGATGATAATCTTGATCACTCTTCAAGGTCTTTGTTTGCCATGTTTCACACCCCACCCTTCCATGTTTTACTCTTTTAGAAGCAAGTTGTTAAGCATATCCCATGCTTAAGGTCTTAACCTAATTTTGATTCATATTTTTTTTTCCCTCAACCTAATTTTCTTTTCCATAAATAAACATTTAAACTTGGATAGATATTTTTTGAGCATCTACCGTATTCCAGTGCTAAGAATATAGTGATGAGTAAGAGATGTCATTTCTACTTTTCTGGAGTCTGCCTGATATAAAACATAAAATAGAATTTATCCCCTCACTTACATAGGTGTTGATTTCACTGTCATTTATTTATTTATTTATTTATTTTATTTATTTTTTTAAGATTTTATTTATTTTTTAGAGAGCGAGTGAGAGAGAAACAGCATGAGAGGGGAGAGGGTCAGAGGGAGAAGCAGGCTCCCCGCTGAGCCGGGAGCCCGATGCAGGACTCCATCCCAGGACCCTGGGATCATGACCTGAGCCGAAGGCAGACGCTTAACCATCTGAGCCACCCAGGCGCCCCTCACTGTCAATTTATAAACATGGTATTACTATAAGGCCTAAAAGGCTAAATAAATCTCTTTACTTAGGTAGTCACTTAGAAGATATGCTTATTATCATAAAGGTTAAATATATGTGCCATAAAAATAACTGCCTTTTTGTACCAATACAGATAATGGAAAATTACTTTGATTCTCCCCAAATAGATATATTCCTGTTAAATACAGGAATTGGATAGTTTAATTACCATTAATTATTCTCATAACTTATAAAGTTTGCAGGTTATGTAAGAAAATTCTTGGCTTCTTGATTGTATTTTCATAGGTATTTGGTGTTTTGCCAATTAGAAGTGGTTTGAAAGGTGTGTTGGGGGGAAAATACACTGGGGAAAGAATAGACCCTGCACTCTTCTTATGAGAGACTGTGATTATTTATTTATTGAAAAGAAAATGAAGTTGAAGAAAATAACAGTGAAAGTTTTGAAAGTGATAAACTTTTGGAGGGAAGTCACTGTATACTTAATAGAAGAGAAATGCCATTCTGATATTGGGAATGTTATTGAGAATATTATCAGTAAAACTGTTGGTTTTATTGGACAATAAAATTTGATAAAAGGCCTATTGAATGAGGATTTAAGTTAATTTTTTCCTAGTTAACTGGGTTAACTACAAAGTGCTCTTACTTTGAACTCTTACTGAAGTTCTTTCTAAAATGTTTTTAATACATTATACCTTTCACACTATATTGTACAGCCCACTGAGCATAATTTAATATTTAACTTAGAATTTTGACACAGAGCTAATATAGTACTTTTGAGTTTTATTCATAACCTTGGAGGTAGAGAATTGAGAAAATTGATAAACTTATATATCCTTGTGGTTTGTTTATCTTAAAAGAGGAAATACAGAAAAAGAAGTGATTTCTTGTAAATTAGGATTTTCCTGTTCCTTCTGTTTGCCCCTTGCCTTTGTCCAGCTCCTCCATCCTTAAAAGTTCAGTTTGAATGCTACCTCTTAAATAGTTATTGAACAACATTTATTAATAATCATAGCAGCAATCAGTAGCTTTTATTGAGCACCTACTGTAGTCTGACATGGAATTATACTAGACATGTAGTATAGAGAGTATATATTAATTCCTCATAACAACCCTACAGGAAGTATATTTTTCTTACTGATAAAGAAAAAGATAGTGAGAAGTTATGTAAATGCAGTGCTGGGTATTTGAATTCAAGTCTGTCAGACTTTTTTTTTTTTTTTTTTAAGATTTTATTTATTTATTTGACAGAGACACACAGCAGGAGAGGGAACACAAGCAGGGGGAGTGGGAGAGGGAGAAGCAGGCTTCCCGCAGAGCAGGGAGCCCGATGCGGGGCTCGATCCCAGGACCCTGGGATCATGACCTGAGCCGAAGGCAGAT
The DNA here is from genome assembly GCF_054177405.1 of Leptonychotes weddellii. Classification (NCBI taxonomy): domain Eukaryota; kingdom Metazoa; phylum Chordata; class Mammalia; order Carnivora; family Phocidae; genus Leptonychotes; species Leptonychotes weddellii. The sequence continues at coordinate 58,274,215 of NC_138378.1, forward strand.
GCTTAACGACTGAGCCACTCAGGCGCCCCAAGTCTGTCAGACTTTAAAAATGCATATTCTGGGGTGCCTGGGTGGCTCAGTTGGTTGAGCTTCAGGCTCATGATTTTGGCTTAGGTCATGATCTCATGCCTCCTGAGATCTAGCCATATGGGCTCCATGCTCCATGGGGTGTCTACTTGAAGATTCTCTCCCTCTGCCTCCCTCCCCCTTCTTTCTCTCTCTCTCTAAGATAAATAAATCTTTGAAAAAATGCATAATCTATGTACTGTGACCTGAAGCCTTTATAAAAGGGGTATTTGCCAGGATGAGACACATCTTGATCTGTCTCCAGGAAGAAGTAGGGAAAAATACAGGGTAGAGAGAGGAAACTAGTATTTCCAGGCCATTTTAACTCATTTGATGCCTAATTTATAGAATGCCTCGTCTAGCAGTGCTACTACTTTATTGTTATAATGACTTAAGTGGTGTTAACTCTTTGGGACTCAAGGAGGTTTAGTCATTTCTCAGATTGTATAAGTTTGTTGGCTGATTGGTCTGCTTGATCTCAAAGCCTTGCTCTTTGACTTTTCTAGTACAGGATGCTGCTATATTTATTCATTTATTTAAACATTTGCTTAACTAAATGGTCTGTACTAGAGCATAAAAATTAATATATGGAGTTCTGCCTGCAAGGATTTATAGTCTAGTGCAGTATTTCTTAAGTGGATGATAGAACCAATGTAGTAAACTGTCATCAGCATTTCTTAAAAAAAAATCGAATAGAAAATTTCAGTGTATTATATGTGTTAAGTGTAAAAGTGTAGTTTCATTTTGTTTCAGTTACAAATGTATATCTTGGATCTCTATAAGAATGTCATAAATAGCAAGTAAGTTCCATAATATTAGGATTCTGTATAGAATGCTAAGGAAGCATGATGGAAAAAGCAAATAATTCAAGGAGGACTGGAAGATGGACTTTAAGTAGTTCTAACAAATAGGGTAGAGAGCCTTAAATACATCTAAAAGCCCGAAGGAGTAAAAGAGCACAGTATATTCAGGAAACCTGAAGTGGTGTGAAATAGTGGCAAACAGGAGCCAGATTTTTCCAGGAGTTTATAGGCTACCGTACCAGAGATTTTAGATTTTATTAGGCCCATGGTTTTCTGGAGTTTCATGGTGTTCTTTTGTTAAAGAACAAATACCAGTATATATTTGATTGTATCATATAATCTAGAAACAGTTATAGCAATAGAAATTTTGACCATATAACACGTATATAGTGTAAAATGGTACCCATGAATATAACTGTTGATAAAAACAATCACAGCCAAAAATTGGTTAAGCAATTTTGAGATGACTTTCAAATAAATGTTCCTCTTTTACTTTTTCTTGTGTTTTGGCATCTGTTAGCCATTGCTAGCAGGCTAATGGTAGCAGGTGCTAACATTTTAAGAGAAACTTTATAAGAGAGAAAGTTCACTTTTCCTTTGAATTAGGAAGACAGTCGTTTTTGCAGTTTTGAGGACACTCAGGGGCCACCTATAGGAATATTAATGTCAGACCCATTTTTGAAGGCAGAGTTCACAAATTTTGCCTACAGCTGTTTTTTGTTTGGGTTTTTTTTTCCCCCCCCAAATTTTGCGTTATTTGCCAACATGTAAATATGGGTACATTTCACATGAAATGACTAGAGTTCTGTCATCTCTGGAAAAATTGAACATTGTAGCAACATTGGTTTCATGTTCCTACATGGCGGTAATTGGCTAAAGCTTAATAATAAGGAGCTGCCTTCTCTTTGACAGTTTCCATCATTCTCTATTTCTTTTTTTTTTTTTTTAAAGATTTTATTTATTTATTTGACAGAGAGAGAGATAGCGAGAGCAGGAACACAAGCAGCGGGAGTGGGACAGGGAGAAGCAGGCTCCCTGCCGAGCAGGGAGCCCAATGTGGGACTCGATCCCAGGACCCTGGGATCATGACCTGAGCCGAAGGCAGATGCTTAACAACTGAGCCACCCAGGCGCCCCATCATTCTCTATTTCTTACACCAGACCAGCTTCACTCATTTGTGGCCTACCTTGTCTTTGTAAGGCATTTGAATTGCCTGTGTACTGTACTTTGTGAAGAGTTTTTAAAAGGGGATTTTGGTGTTTGAAAGATCATTCTGCCGTTACTGGGGAGGATAGATTGGAGGAATATGAGAAGGGTCTGGTTAGAATTTTAATGCAGTAGGGCAGGTGAAATGCCCTTTTTTTCCTTTGGAACCTGCAGTACCTTGTACCTTTCTCAAAGCATGCACTATATATAGCTTTCTATTATAGGTATTACTTATTTCTTCAACTGAAGTGTAAATACCTCATACATAATATATCCTGGATAAATGTTTGTTGAATTTAATTATATTTATTTTGAAGACCACCATATTTGTCACAAAGATGAGTTTTCTTGGCAGTTTTAGAGTATCTTAAAAAATCTTTTATGCATTTTAAGTAGTTGCAGTTTATTCTAAGAATCAGTCAATGTCAGATACTTTTTTTAAAGTATGTGTTACATGTGAGAAACAGAACTTAATTTTCTTTTTTGTTTTATTACCAAGTATATATCCCTAGACACTAGAATTAAGCTTGCACCCTTCCTTCCTCTTCATTTCTTTTTGATTGTTTTCTTTTCACCTTCTGTTTTTCTTAAAGCTTTATCTTATATGTTTATTTTTTCTTCTATTTTTTAAGTCTTCATTTCTGAAATAATTTTCCCTTTTATTTCAGATTCTTTCCTGAACTCTGTCACTTTATTTCTGAGTTTTTATTTTGATATATGTTTTTCTTTCATGTCTTGTGTAATTTTTTTAAGTTCATTTTGAAATAGAAGCTCATTTTTATCTCTTCTGTGAGCATCCCTTTCTGGCATGCTTTAATTGTCTATAGGATGTTATTGTATCCCACCCCCACTTTTTTTAAATTTATTAGTGGGGGATAAGTACACTTAACGTGAGACCTACCCTGTTAAAAACTGTTTTAAGTGTACAATATTGTTAACTGTAGGCACTGTGTTGTACAGCAGATCTCTAGAACTTACTCATTTTGCATAATGGAAACTTTATACCCATTGAACAACTTCTATTTCCCCCTCTCCCTTGCTTCTGTGAGTTTGACTATCTTCCTGTTTCTTTTTTCTTATTGTAACTTTGTATGATATTCAACCTCAATACTTTGACTTGTTTTTTTATATGAAAATAGTTTTCTTGAACTTCTAGGAGGAGGCTTAGTTCAGATAGCTCTTCTAACTTCACAGATTTCTCTTTTGTTGTTTTTGTGCATCATTAAAAAAAATGGTAGATGGCTTTCTGAGATTTCCTGGCTCTATTCTACTCTGACACTTCTATTTGGACCTTCTCTTTCCTGTATCTTGTTTGTCTATAACCTGCTCAATTTTATTTTCATTCCCAGCACTTTCTCTTAAGTGTAGCCTCTGTCTTGGAAGACAGCCCCAAGTGCCAGTTTCAAGCGACCTAAGGGGACCAGACTGCTCCAGGCCTATATGCCTTATTGTGAACTGCTTGCACTTACTACAGGAGTAATTTTAGCTTCTCACAAATTGTCTCTCACTGCTTTCCACTGAATACCTTTTGGCTATTTTGTACTTCTGTTCTCAAATTCTTCATACACCTCATTGCTTCCCCCCTGCTTTCTCTCACTTAGACACCAATAGAAAACAGGTTGGGGGAGAAGTGGGGGAAAAAAGGTTGGGGCTGTTGGTGGTTTGTTTCAGTCCTTTGTATTATGGGGTTTGTGGTGACACTGTCAAATATGGTGAGACTGTCAAATAGTTTTGTTGTAAAAGTTACCCATGGGTTTTTGGGTTTGCTCTCTAATTGCTCTGTTTTATGTAAAGATTCACAAGGAATCAAAAATTTGCTGCCACCACAGCTGCCATTTTCCATAATCCTCTTCCTGATAATTTTAATTTGGGGAGTGATTATATCTCTCCCCCTGCCCCAAATGTTGGCAAAAAAACTTATTTCTTCTAAAATTATTGGCACTTAATGCTATTCATTGATTTTATATGTCACAGCAATCTGAACTGTTGTTCTGCCCTGATTATTTCTTCTTAGTTGAGAGAGCATTTAAAAGTCTATTAAAGATCCTTGGGGAAATTTTGGAGGGGTCATGGGATTATCTTTCATTTGCAAATACGCAAGTGTTAGCACTTTGACATTTAATGCTTTAGCTCTTTCCAATATTTAAAAGCTAACCTACATTATTTACACCTAGGGCTATTCTTAAATTATGGAGAAATAATTGGTTAGTTTAGAGGACTTCTTGATTTTCCTTTATATAAGATAGTAATTTAGAAATATGAAACAATCAGAAAACTTAATGGGATAGTGTCTTGTTTAGAAAAACAAAAAGATTTAAATAATTTGATCAATGTAAAGATACTTATATAACAAATAGAAAATGCTTATATGTTAGGAAATAGATGCATGTAAGTAAATAATTGCAGTGTGATACATAACCCTTCTAGACACAGATTCAAGAGTAGTGTGGGAACACAGAAAGTAGGAACCAGCTTTCCCCAAGGAGTGGGATTAGGTAAGGTGAATTTTTTAGTTATAATAGAGGTTTACTAATGGTGTATCATTACCTTTAATAACTTCATTTTCTCTTTGTTTTTGTAAACTTTTCCATTAATAGTGCTTCATACAAATGGTTTTACTGTAGACTTCCTTTAATTACTACTTCCAAATAGCATATTGTTCAAATGTAATTAAAATAATTCTTGGGGTGCCTGGGTGGCTCAGTTGGTTAAGCGACTGCCTTCAGCTCAGGTCATGATCCTGGAGTCCCGGGATCGAGTCCCGCATCGGGCTCCCTGCTCAGCGGGGGGTCTGCTTCTCCCTCTGACCCTCCCCCATCTCATGCTCTCTCTCTCTCATTCTCTCTATCAAATAAATAAAATAAAATAAAATCTTTAAAAAAAAATAAATAATTCTTAAAAAGTTTTCTGATACTATTTTCCAAATACTACTTGCTTAAGTACTCTGCTTAGGGTTGTTGTGTCCATTGTTTTCTAGGTTTTTTTTGTTTTTGTTTTTATTCTGGAGTAAGTCTTTTTTTAAAGTATAGAACCTTAGTGTTTATAAAGTGGTTTCAGTTCTATTGTTTGCTTTGAGGTATTGACACAAATAACCATAGTAAAAAAAAAAAAGGACATATAAATGCAATGGGAACATAGTAGGAGAGAGAAACATCTCTAAAAGAAGTTCAGGTGGTAACTGCATGGAGGAGTTGTCATTAGGGTTTTGGCTGAATGGTCGTAGGGAAGGTAATCCGGATGTTAGAATAGCAGGAGCAAGAATATAAATAGAGAAATGCACAAGAAGTATTTGTACAGAATTAGTCTAGTTTGGGCTAACTTCAAGTAGAGGAGGATTAGCTTGAAGATATAGATATTGAGTCAGATGTATTTATGATAGTATGTACTTTTTCAGTCTTTTGTACTGTGGAGCAATCTAAGCAGGGTGGCAACTAGTGTAGTAGTGAAGTGTGTGGGCTCTGGAGCCATACTCCCTGAGCTTGTATCCCATTTGTGCCACTTTAGAGTTTGTGATAATGAACATACCATTCAATCTCTCTGTATCTGTTTCCATATATAAAATGGACACTAAAAATAGCAACTGCCTGGTAGAGTTGTTGTGAAGATTAAAAGAGTTAATACTGGTAAGGCACTTAACAATTCCTGGTATCAATAAGCATTCAGTGAATTTTTTATATAAGAAAGCACTAGCCCTGTCATTTACATAAATCATGTGTACATGATTTATACACACACATAGGAAATATACATATGGGTAGGAAATACAGGTTTTACTATGTATGTATCTACAGGAGAGTTGGTAATATTTGAATTTCAGTTTTTGATGGCATTTAGATTAGTATAGAATGAAAATCCAACCATCTCATTTTATAGATGTCCAAGTTATGTGGTAGCAGAGCTAGAACCAAGATCTGACAGATGACAATTATTTGAGCAGTAAACAGACGACGAGCTCTTCCATCGTGCAGCTTTCAGTCAGGAAAGATGTCTTAAGCCTTCTCAGGTATGATAAATGTTATCAAAAAGTATAGGATATTATGGAAGGACAGAATTTAGGGCCCTGTCTAGTCTGGGATGTAGAGAACGTTTCCCTTAAAAATTTAAAAGCTGCGATGTGAATGATAAATAGCAGCCAGAGCTAGGTGAAATCAAGAGTGTGTCGGGCAAAGGATGTAAGGTAAAGGCCCTGGGGGCGGAGAAAGTATGGCCTATTCAGACATCTAAAGTGGGGAAAGAGTGGCAAAAGATGTGGCCAGAGAAGTTAGACAGGGGCTAAGTCATGCCAGGTCTCATGTACCATGTAAAGGACTATTCATTTGGACCTCAGGGTCCCCTTGATGGATTAAGAAAGAAAAGGACCTTGTCAGATTTGCATTTATAAAATTATATTGTAGAGAATAAAAGAAGATCAGGCATAGATGCAGGGAGACTAATTAAAAAGGTATTGTCAGAGCCTCTGTGTATGTTTATGCAGAACACAATTATAGCTGTCTAGATGAGAAATGGTATTGATCTGGACTATTGTTGTAACCGTGAAAATGGAGAAAAATGGCCAGGTTTCATATTTAACTATTTCTCCAAAATCTGTCCCCAGACCACACCTCTCTTCTGAACTTTAGATCACATATATCCTAAACGCCCACTCTATTTGAATATCTCACAAGCCAAATTCAACAGGTCAGAACAAAACACACAAATACACACACATACACACCATCACCACCACCACAAACATTGATCTACCTCCAAGAAGAAAAGCAGCCATTTTGCTGTCAGTATTCTCTGTATTATCAAATGGAACTAACATCCATTTGGTGGCTGATCCTATCTACTGGTAGTGACAACTAGACCTCTTAGCTACACAGCTACAGTTGATTTGGCTGTTTAGGATTTAGGTTATATTCTGAGTAAGTTTATTTAGAAACTTAGCTTATTAGGTTAAGTGTTACTTTTTTTTTATTAAAGATTTTTATTTATTCATTTGAGACACAGATACAGAGAGAGAGAGCATGAGCAGGGGGAGAGGGAGAGGGAGAAGCAGACTCCCTGCTGAGCCAGGAGCCCGATGTGGGGCTCAGTCCCAGGACCCTGGGATCATGACCTGAGCCGAAGGCAGACGCTTAACGATCTGAGCCACCCAGGCGCCCCTAAGTGTTACTTTCTACAATGCCCTGGAGATAGTCTATTTATATATTTTTTATATATAAATATATAAAATATAAATATATTTATATATATTTTTATATAATAAATATATTTATATAAATATATTGTATAAATTATATAAAGATATAATATATCTATATTATATAAAGATATAATAACATAAATATCTTTAATAATTTTTCACATAAATGTATACGTAGAGGGTTAGTTGAGTCTTATTTAAAATGTACTTACTTTTAATCATACTTTTAATTAATCATACTTTTGTGTTGTTTTTAGAATTACATGTAATATCTATATATTAAATCAACTGATATAGAGTCCTAAGTTTTACTTTTGCTTTCCAAATTTGGTATAGAAAGCTATTAGTAAGATAAGATATCATTTTCTGCCTTTATTAAATGTATTCCCGATCTTGAATATTCTTTTAAAAGATGCTTATTTTCAGTGGAACAATTTAATTGGCTGTAGGAGATTTACTGCATGGCTTATTTCAAAGCATTAAAAATAATTTCTACATAAATAAATTTTGAAGACAAAGAATACTTCCTGTTTGTATTCAAATGCCAACCAAATTTACCTGTGTACTTTAGGTTATTAGATCTGTTGACTTTCAAGTTTCTGTAACTTTCTTCCTTTCAACATTACTTTTCTAGTGTGGTTGGTATAGGACTGTCAAAGAACCAAAGTGCTGGTTGGTTAACTGGTCACTGTATGGTTTGTGGCATGGTGATATTACTTCTAATTCTAGATGGCATGGATATTTCCCTCCATTACTGATTTTTTTTCTGTGTTGTCAGTGTTTTCCAGCCTTTAACATATTTTCCTTTGTACACCACTTTGATTGCCACCCCAAAGGTTGAGAAAAGATGAGTTTTCTAAGCTAGATTTACTCTAAGAGCTAGTAGTGCTACTTTTCCCTATCATATTTAATAACAGGTAAAGTAAATTAGTGCTATGTTTTAGATGGTAATAGGAGTTTTCAAGTTACTTTGTCATCAACTTTTTTTAAACATTTATTAGAACTAGCCATTTTCCTTATCAGAGAAAACAATTTTCACTGCATTTAGATCTTTTGTGGTACTGTTTTTTTAAATCAGTATTTCTGTGTGTGAAAGGTGGGGTTATTTGCTAGCATTCATTTTGCGGAAAAGCATTTGGTCCTTAAACAGAAAATACCGGGTTTGTTGATTGGTTAGAAGCCAGTGTGTTTCATTTTTTTACTTAAAAAGCTATTGCTTCATTTTAACTTCCCCAAGAAACTGATGAACAACTGAAACACTTTTTTTTTTAAGAGAAAAATGCTGCAACAATGTGTAGGGGAAGTCTATATACTGTGTACAAGTAGTACAAAACTATTTAGATAGAAATGGCGTTTAAATCGTGGTTTACACGGTGTACCTGGGCAAGTTAGGGGAGGAGAAAAATGGATTCAGTGGAAGGTTACAACAGAATTTGTACCCCCAGATTTTAGTGTTTTATGCTTTTAGCATGAGTTGGAGAATGGTCTTTTCCTTCACTCAATTTTATTTCTTTTTTTACCCCTATTTGAAGAACAGTTTCCCTATGAGACAAATCTTTGACCCTTTTGTATTCGGAAACCCCCCCCCCCCCGCCTTTTCCCGCCCTTTCTTGACTGGAAAATGCAGCTGCACATATTTTTTGTGTAGAGACAATGGATCACATGCTGTGTCACCTAAATCTATGACCAAGAGGCAGTTTTATCCCTAAGAGACCATAATGCTTCAGTTGTCCTGGATACATGACATCATGTAGCACTATAATCAAACACCCGTCTTTTTGCAGTACATTTGGTATTTGACTTTACCCTCTAATCTCAATATTGGATTTTATGGGGTAGACATTATTTATAATAGAGAATCTTAATCAAAATGAAGATTTTATTGTTATTCAGTAGAAAAGATGGAGTTCCTTCCTTTTATATGTCTAAATTTTTTCTTACCTGAGGGTTACCAACATTATCAGGTATTTTGAGTCAGTGGAATAAGAGTTCTAGTATGTGTTAGGTTTGTTAGACAGTGCCTTGCAAATAGTATGTGCTCAATAAATGTCACATTTTGTTTTTGTTCTCAGTGTGGTAAATTAACAGGAATGAAACTGTTTTTCTTTTTTTAAAAATGAAGAACTCTTGGGCGCCTGGGTGGCTCAGTTGGTTAAGCGACTGCCTTCGGCTCAGGTCATGATCCTGGAGTCCCGGGATCGAGTCCCGCATCGGGCTCCCTGCTCGGCAGGGAGCCTGCTTCTCCCTCTGACCCTCCCCCCTCTCATGTGCTCTCTCTCTCTCATTCTCTCTGTCTCAAATAAATAAATAAAATCTTTAAAAAAAA
>NC_138378.1:58283903-58295709 GCF_054177405.1 Leptonychotes weddellii
TTGAAAACTGTAACATCAGGAGATTCAGTAATACTGAAAAGCACTTTTTAAAAGTATTAAACACATCATTAATAGAACTGAGTTAATTGCAATTATTCCTTATTTGCTATGGATCTATATTACTTAATAAAGTATACACTAAAAAAGTCTCATATTCATGAGAATTGCTGGACTGAGAGCCTGATTTTTTTTTTTTTAAGATTTTATTTATTTATTTGACAAGGAGAGACAAAGCGAGAGAAGGAACACAAGCAGGGTGAATGGGAGGGGGAGAAGCAGGCTTCCCTGCTGAGCAGGGAGCCCCATGTGGGGCTCGATCCCAGGACCCTGGGATCATGACCTGAGCTGAAGGCAGATGTTTAACGACTGAGCCACCCAGGCACCCCCTGATTTGGGGGTTTTAAGTAAATTTTATATTCATTTACCCATTTTTTTATGAACCCGTAGTTTTAAAGTACTGTAGATATTATGCTGAAATCACAAAACAATAGGTAGTATCTTCAAAGAAGAGATTATTATCTTGAATATTTTAACTTGATAAGAATTCTGTAACAGGATAGTAGATTCTGAATTGGCTGGATACAAATGAATGTACTATATATGTAGATATTTTTTCTTTTTGTCATTAAGAATGTCATTACTAGTGAAAACTCAACTTTTTTTTTACTTCAGAGGTAGTGTATTTATTTTTTATAAATTATCTTTGTGTATATGAGAATGTTAGCATCAGGCAGAGCTGTTAATAAAGGAACTTAAGAGTTTTTGGAGGCATTAATAACAAAATACTAAAAAAAAAGTTCTAAAAGTTTATGTGGTTTGATTTCTTTTAGTTATTTAAACTAGAAAGATTTGAAGAAGAGTTCTGTCATGTAGCATGATTGGTAAAATACTGATATAACAACATATAAAGTGCATGGAAACAAATAGAATGAGGAAGTGAAAGTCACATTATAAAGAAAATGATGAAATTGTTATTGCAGCACTCTTCTGAGAAGTCCTAATTTCAGGTGGCTGCCTTGCCAGTGTCATTGGTCATAAGGGAGACCCATCCTTAATGTTAGGATTTTTTTTTTTTTAATTCCCAAACTTCAAAACATAAAGTATTGTTACTGATTTTTGTACCCTAATTTTTGTATTTGAAAGATGTACCATTTATAAATCTACTTTAGGAAGGAAACTAATAATGATTTAAAAATTAACAACTAATAATAATTATCATCTCTGTAGCTAGTATTCATTGTGCACTTACTCTCTACCACTTTTCTAAGTGCTTTATATTCTCATGTTAATTTGTATTAACAGTTTATGAAAGTCAGTACTATCATAATACTAAATTAGGTCTTATAGCCTATTGAGTGGCAGAGCTGGGATTTGAACCCAGGCAATATCTCTTCAAGCTCATGCTCTTAACTCTCTGCTTTACTGCCACCAGATGTGATTATAATATCAAGAATAGTGATTTAGATTTTACTATTTTTTATAATATGAAATTGCTTAACCTTCACAATTTTAACTTCAGATACACTGTCCTCTCAAGTTTCTGTTAAGTATCTCCTAGTATTACATGTATTAATTCCTTTCATTTTGCAGCTGTGCCATAGTTGTTAGTCTATGGTAAAATAGTATACAATTATGGCAATAGAGCCATGAATGTAGTAGGAGTGAAAGGGTTGGGCTTTTGGGTTTTTTTTGTTTGTTTGTTTTGTTTCTTTGAAAAGGACCAAGAGAGGTTGTTCTGAATAGTGTATCTGTTAAACTTCTCTTTCTCTACCTTTTCTCCACATTGTAAGGTGTAGTGATATTGTAATCATAATCCAATATAGCTAATACATTAGCTTTGAGATGTATTTTAAATTTCTATATACATTTAGGTACTTCTGACATTTTAGAATTCATAATATATATTTCCTGTTTATCAGGAAGTTACCTATTCTGTATCCTCAACTATTAAACTACAGATGGACAAAAAAGGGACTCTAAATACTTGGGGAAAAAATTACAGAGTTTTAAGATTTTATTTATTTATTTGACAGAGACACAGCGAGAGAGGGAACACAAGCAGGGGGAGTGGGAGGGGGAGAAGCAGGCTCCTGGCTGAGAAGAGAGCCCGATGTGGGGCTCAATCCCAAGACCCTGGGACCATGACCTGAGCTGAGGGCAGATGCTTAACGACTGAGCCACCCAGGCTGTGATCTTATATGAAATTCTAATAAAAATTTTTTGGCTTTCTAGTCTATAGCAGATAATGGTAATATAATACTGTGTTAATAATTTAGAAATCCAAAATGCTCTGAAAACCAAAATATTCTCTTAGCATATTTAGTAGCAAAACATGATCTGAACTGATGTAAGACAATTGATGGTCTTTATTTACTCTCTTAGTGTGAATCTACATTTTGCTACAGAAATACTGACATGTTTATTATGGGGTACTGCCTCAAACCTCACCAACACATCGTACAACATATCATATTTGCATTGTGGTTCCTTTCTAAATTCTAAAATATTCTGAATTCTCAAATATATCTGCTCTCAAGGATTTTAGATAAGGGATCACACACCTGTGTAATCAGGTAGAGTGAGTGCAGTACAAATGAAAACTAGGATATAATGAACTAAGAAGATTAATCCAGTAACTCAAGCATAGCAAGGTGAAGCCTTTTAGCGTGGAGCAATATTTCTCAACTTGAATAATACATGGATCTCTTTTATTTATTTATTTTTAAAGATTTATTTATTTGAGAGAGAGAGCAAGAGAGATCACAGACAGAGAGGGAGAAGCAAACTCACTGCCGAGCGGAGAGTGTGACGTGGGGCTCCATCCCAGGGCCCTGAGATCATGATACATGGATCCCTTTTAAAGAAAAAAATTATAAATCCAATTTTAAGAATCACTGACTTTAGTTCCTGAAGTAATTTTTTTAATAAGTCTTTCATTTTTCTCTTTGAAAATAGTGAAATACATTTTTATACTGTTACTGAAATAAAGGCACAGAATGAAAATTTGCAAAACTCTTGGCCACCAGAGTATATCCATGGGACATCCTAATTTGAGAAACACTAATAAAGTGGTAAATAGTCCTATATACTTGAATAGCCCGTATAAATATTCTTTACAAGTGTCTTTATAATGACAAGCCTGAATCATAGTTAAAGGGATTAAAATATCTTTCCTGTCTTTAATGAATATGATTTTTAAAAGGGATGAGAAGAACCACCTCTTTTTAAAAAAATGTGCACAATTTTTTATCACTACCTTCCACCTCCAGGGAAATGTCCTCTACCTACTTCTAGTTGGGAATCACCGTCATAATGAGCAACTGTTACTCATAGAGGAGTGAGTTAAATTCCTCAAGTGTGTTGAAGCAGAAGAAACTTAAGAAACAGTACTTTAAGATACAGGATAACATAGGTTATGATAGTGCCATCAGGAGCTAATATAAACATCTGTTTCCAGCAGCATGACAAACGAAATACCTGGACCAGCCTTTCTGCTGAAAACAACCTAAAATACTTGATAAAATGCATCAGTGCTCTGGCACAAAATAAAGAATAGTTAGACCGAACACTAATTGGAAACCCAGAGAGAACCCAGTGCAGTAAGCTGAGTACTGAAGCTGGCTATTGCCTTGAGGGTAGTTACCAAATCAATTGAGTTTCTGTTTTCTTAGCCTTGTGGGGCTCAGGATAAGGAAGCAAAGCCCAGACCCAGCCAAGGTAAAATACCTAGCAGGAAATAGTCTTCCCCATTACTGTGGAGCCCTAAAGGGCTCTAACTTCTAGACATAAGAGTAATCTAGATATTCTTTCCTTTCATGTCCTTAGGACAAAGAAAGTTATAAGAATATTGCTGCTAACAGGAAAAATAAAATCACTACTGAAAATTTATTAACCACAAACTAGCCCTCACACAGGTTTGCCTGAATTCACACTAAACCTCAAGCTAAGAATTTAAAATGATCCTTCATTGTTACTACTCCTGGGGACCTGACAGAAGCAGCACAAATCATCATCAGGGAGTTGGTTTTAGTAAAGTTCTAATGAAAATGAATAGCTTGGGCGCCTGGGTGGCTCAGTTGGTTAAGCGACTGCCTTCGGCTCAGGTCATGATCCTGGAGTCCCGGGATCGAGTCCCGCATCGGGCTCCCTGCTCGGCAGGGAGTCTGCTTCTCCCTCTCCCACTCCCCGTTTGTGTTCCCTCTCTCGCTGTGTCTTTCTCTGTCAAATAAATAAATAAAATCTTTAAAAAAAAAGAAAGAAAATGAATAGCTTAGGGGCGCCTGGGTGGCTCAGTTGGTTAAGCGTCTGTCCTTGGCTCAGGTCATGTCTCACATTCCCCTGCCCCTCCCCCTACTTGTGCTTGCACTCTCACTCTGTCAAATAAATAGAATCTTAAAAAAAAAAAAAAAAGAAAATGAGTAGCTTATAATAAAAATTTACAAACTAAGGAAACAAGGCATAATATAAGAGAATCAGCAGAATCAGACTTGCCAGTAGTTCACATCTTGGAATTATCAGATGTAAAATATAAAATTTGTACATTTAATATGTTCAGTGATGACTTAAAATGAGGAAAAGAGCAAACATTTCGTAAAGAATCAGAGGTTCTAGAAATAAAAATATATAGTAATTGAAATTAAAATTCAAAAGATAGATAAAAGTAAATAGACCCCACTGAAGAAAAATTGATACAATGAAAGATAGACATCTGAAGAAATCCAGAATGCAACACAGACAAGAAAATGGAAAATATAAAATAGGTTAATAAAGGGGAAAATTTTAGGAGAAAACAGAACACCTTTAGAGGAATATCAGGTTTCAATAACAATAATGGAAGTAGAAGACCATGAAATGATATACCCAATGGAAATGAATCTAACAACTGACCTACTCTAGTTCAACCTAGAATTCTATAGCTAGCAAAAATGTCTTTCCTAAACAAAGGGTAAAATAAAGACATGCTCAGGTAAATAAAATCTGAAAGTTCAAAAGCAGACCGTGTTTTATGTAGAAAGAAAATGGTCATAGCAAGTATGAGATTCAAGAAGGAATAATCAGAGAGAGTGGTAAGTATATGGGTAAATTAATAAAAATTAACTATAACAATATTACTTATTAATATTAACTCTGAATAATAAAAGCTAGAACTAAAGTGCAAGTTACTATAGTTATTTACTAAATACCCATTATTTTATAAACCAGGAGGAGGTGATTGGAGCTAGTATTCAAAAGTGTTTTTATTACTTAGATTAAAGGTAACTTTGGATCTTGATAAGAATGCATGATAAAAATTTTAAGGTTAACACTTTAGTAATAGAAATAAATATATAACTTCCAAACTAATAAATGATAAAAAAATGGAATCAGGAAAAAAAAATCCTAAAGAAGGCAAAAAATAGAAAGAAATATGGAGTAGAACACCAAATAAGGTATTAGAAGTAAATATATCTATACCTTATATTTAAAATGTTCAGCTCTATGGGGTTTAAAGCTGAGACTAGAAGGAAACAAAAGGAAAAAATGTTGAAAGTAAAATGATGGGAAAAAAAATATACCAGGCAAATATTAGTGGAAATAAAGCTGGCATATCATTTGAAATAGATGTTAAAACTAGTAGAATTACTAGAGAAAAAGAATTGATACATAATGGTAGATGTTTCATTTTTGCCAGGAATAATAGAAGCTTTAAATTTGTATGTAACTAATAACTATAACCACAAAAAAAGAAGCAAAAATTAACAGAACTACCAGAAAAAATTGACTGATTTCACCAGCATAATGGGAGATTGTAATATATCTGCCTCAGTATTTAATAAAGAAAACAAGCCCCCCCCCAAATTGATACAAATATAGAAAATTTAAGCTGTAATTAACAAGCCTAATTCAGTGGACATCTATTTCATCCAGTCACTGGAAACATCAGCTGAATCATGAAAATCAACCACATACTGGGACCAAACAAGTTTTAACACATTGAAAGGATTAGTTGCCTATGGACCATTTAAGTTAGAAATTAGAAAAAAAATCACATGGCAATTAAGAAGCATTCTTGTAAATAACTCTTGAATGAAAGAAGAAATGTTCGTGGAGCTCGAACTGCTCTTTGGGAGATGTTAGGTCATCCTTTAAGTTTGCTTGCAGCAAACACAACCCTGAGTAATGGCCCAAGTAAAGGCTTTTCATTCTTGGCGTATCCAGCAAGAATGTTCAGGGATGCCAATGGCCAATAGCAGATTGGTTCCCACAACAGAAAGGATAAAAAAAAATTTCTTTTTAGATTTATTTTATTTTAGACATAGAGAGAGCAGGAGCTGGGCAGTGGGGCAGAGAGAGAGAGAGAATCCCCAGGCAGACTCCCCGCTGATTGAGGAGGCCCACGAGGGACTCGATCCCAGGACCCTGAGATCATGACCTGAGCTGAAATCAAGTGGGATGCTTGAGCCATCCAGGCACCCTAGGAAGGAATTTTTAAATGAGAAACAAACTACAGTAACCATAAAGGAAAGGGTTAATAAATTCCATCATATTAAAGTTAAGAGCTTTTTCATTCATAAGCAACTAATAGAAAGGCTAAAAAGACAAACCATCTACTAGGGAAAGATATTTGCATCACATATAAGGATTTGTATATAAACAATACAAATGACTTAAATAGACAATTAGTAGAAGATATTTCTTGTATACAGGTTTCTCCTGCTATCCAAAAGTAGAGTGTTCCTGCAAAACCTTAGGAAGCCCAAACAGTGTAAAGTGAAGAAGGAGTTACTATTAATTTATATGGAAACATTCCCAAAGCCAAAAAGTAACCTCTCATAGGCTTTTCTGATATCTTAGGACACATCTTACCAAGGAATGCACAAAATAAATCAAGATAAAGCCCCAAATCCCACAGGTACAGTTCAAAGCTATGGCAGCTTGATGCTGAGGTGGTGAGTATAGATCCCCTGGGGAAGGAGTTTGGCACTGCCACTCTCCCTGCTCAAGGTTCATACAGTCTACATAATGCACACTTCAGAACAGACCCTGAATGTTATTTTCACTTTGTGCCTTTTCCTAAAAGTGAAAATCCTCTTTGACAGGTACTCATAATGTAAGTCTTTTGTAGAAGCAAAGGAGGGTAATGAGAACTCGAAAAGTGGAGGATACCTGCATATTCAACCCCCATTACTAATCTGAGAAATGCAAATTAAAACACAAGGAGATGAAATTTCATAGTCGTCAGGTTGGCAAAAAAAATTTTTTGATGCATACATGGAGTAAACAGAATATACATATATCCCTGGTAGCAGTTTGTCATGACCAGTTAAAGTGGAAGAGAAGAATACTCTGTGACCCAATAATTCTACCCAATATATTCTGCTTTTAGTTGTGTACCCCAATAAAGTTCTTGACAGTTACATTCCAGGAGATGGGAACAAGGATATCCATAACAATGCTACTTGTAATAGTCTCAAACATAAATAATTGTCCTCAAGAGTATAATAAATTTTGGTATAAAATCATAAAGTAAAATACTAGTCATCTGTAAAAGTGAATTATTGCTGCAATCATGTTAATGAATTTAGTGGGGGAAAAGCAAGTTTCAGTACAATTCAATTTTATATGATGTTTATAAAACATAGAGGGCTAAAATAATGTTTAGGGGTCCTAACATGGTAAAACTATAAAGAAAAAATGTTTTTGTTTGCCTAGTCTTTGATACAGTCAATTAAAAACATGGACAAATAAAATTAGTCAAAAAAATCTGCGTGGTAATGACCAACATTTTGTGTTTAGGAGGTTTCTTAGTTATTTTGGGCAAAAGAGCTATCAATAATAGCTCTTCTAATACCTCTAATAACAAGGCTAATATTGAAAATTCTGTACCTTAGTTTACCTTCTCTGAGCTCTGTCAAGCATTTCCTCTCAGAGCATTGTTAATACTGACCTAAGCAAAAGTACTCTCCTCTGACCTTTTGAGAAATGATCCAAGAATTCCAATACAGAATTTAATTTTTCTTGTCCTAGAATAGAATATCACTGTGATATTGAACATAGTGTGGAAATACGCAGATCTCTCTGTTAGATATCTTTGAGAGATGCATGGGCTGCACAAATGTGAAAAAGTCATACATTTTAATCCTGAGCCCTCTTCTCAAAATACTGCCATGGCCTTACACAGTGAAGCTCTAGGCAGGGGTTGCAGAGTGATTATACTGGGCTTGTTGGAACTCTCCACTTTTAAATTATTCTTGTCTAAGGAAATTCAGTTTTTTTCCTGAAATGTAGAAGACTTGGAGTCTTAACACAAATGTGTACTTTGTAAAATTGTCTTGTACATTTACCTACTTTTTTGTAGCATTATCTTGGTTTTAGGATTTGTTTTATTAGTGGATGTATTCATTACTTGGGGTATGCTAGTTACGCTCCTAAGAAATTAGAGTACAGTTTTCAAACCCCACATCATAGTCTCTTGACCCTAATGCTTATTTTGAGTGACATTTATTATGTGTAACAATAATGCGTGTGTAACAATTATGCGTGTAACAATTATTGAAGTCTTGTTTTTAAAAGATTAATAAAAGGAAATGTTACATCACTAGCCCAGATTTCCTTTTATTTCTTTACTTGTTCTGCTTTATGAAGCAAACTTCCTTGCACATTATTAATGACCTCTTACTGAGTGGTTTCAGTTCATTTTAAGAAGTGGTTTCTCATAAAACTAGATATTTTTGTGTGTGTAAAACTAGAATTTTCCAAACAAAAGTAAAAGCTTTTAAAAAATTTTTTGGTATGAAATATACAGATCTTTCTTTTGTAATATTACATACTATATATGTCTGAAAACACTAAAATATTGTGCTAGCTGATGGGTCAACTCACTTAGAAGTATGAAGCTTTGTACCCAGAACACCAACAAAAATAAATTTTAATATAAGAATATTAGAATATTTTAAAGATACATTAAATTTATTACAAATAAAGAAATATTATAATTTAAGATAAAAAAAAAAAAGGATGAAAATAGCCTGATGGAAGGGTTGAAGCTACAGGGTTATGGAGGCCAGGGTAAAAGGCATAAAGATTCGGAGAGAAGAGCTCATTAACACTTCCAAGAAAATGCATGTGGCCAAGCTGTGCCAAGAGCAAGAACATGGGTTGAATGAGAATTGTGTACAATACTGTATTTTCAGCAGCTTGCAGCTTTCCACTGTGTTAGCCTATTTGGGGTTCAGCTGTTATTACTTAGTATTGCAAAAACAGGCTGGTAAAAATCACTTACAAACCAATGTGATTTTCACATTGTATTAAAATCTTTCCCCTATTTACCAGTGAGCTAATTTGTGTTAGAGAAGAGTTTGGTTGCAGAATAGGCTGTACTGAATTTAAGAAGTGACTTCTTTTTGGGCTTTTTTTTTTCCCCCCTGAGGTGGCTTCTGTTTTTGACTTGAGGTCTTTGATAAGTCCATGACCTTTTTGTGATTTGATTCTTTGTGAAGTGGAAATACTAAAAAATAATCCAGCACAACTTTTTCCCCCTTGAGTGTATTTTAATTTTTTACTACAAAAATAATAAACACATTAAAGAAAAACTGGTAAAGAGAACAAAGAAAAAAATTATCGAGTTGCTAATATAAACCAGTGTGTTACATATTTTTACTTTTTCACCAATTTTTAATAAACTTTTTTGTTTACTTCATAGTCTTCAAGAGAGTGATTTTTAATGACTAAATAATAGATTGAATAGATGCACTTCAGTTTAATTAGCTGTTTCTCTATAATAAAATGTGTAAGTTGTTTATACTTTTCTGTTGTCTTTAATAATTCTTGGATGAGTGTCTGTGTGTGTGTGTGTGTGTATAAAAGACGAGGAAGAATGAGAATCTATTTTTCCTATGTAGGATTATTTCACTGAAGTGACTCATAAGTGGAATTACTGGGTCAAAGAATATGACTTTTTTTATTTGAAGTATAGTTGACATAGAATGTTAAACTAGTTTTGGGTGTACAGCATAGTGATTCAGCAATTACATACATTACAAAATCCTCATCACAATAAGTACATTACAATATTTTTTTTTTAAGATTTATTTATTTTAGGGCGCCTGGGTGGCTCAGTTGGTTAAGTGACTGCCTTTGGCTCAGGTCATGATCCTGGAGTCCCGGGATCAAGTCCCGCATCGGGCTCCCTGCTCAGCAGGGAGTCTGCTTCTCCCTCTGACACTCCCCCCTCTCACGCTCTCTCTATCTCATTCTCTCTCTCAAATAAATAAATAAAATATTTTTTAAAAAATATTTATTTTAGAGAGGAGAGAATCCTGAAGCGGACTCCCCACTGAGTGCAGACCCCCCCAAAATCATGACTTGAGCCGAAATCAACAGACGCTTAACTGACTAAGCCACCCAGGCACCCCAGTATATTATAATATTACTGACTATATTACCTGTTCTATACTTTTCATCCCCGTGACTTACTTATTTTATAAGTGGAAGTTTGTATTTCTTAATCCCTTTCACCCATTTCACCCATCCCTCCATACTCTTCCTTTTAGTAACCACCAGTTCTCCATATTGATGAGTCTGTGTTTCTCTCTTTATTGATATTATTTGTTTTGTTTTGTTTTTTAGATTCCAAATGTTAGTGAAATCATACGGTTTTTGTCTTTCTGTGTCTGACTTATTTCACTTAGCATAATATCCTCTAGGTCCATCCATGTTGTTGTAAGAGGCAAGATTTCATTCCTTTTTATGGCTGAGTAATATTCCATTGCTTATATATACCATATCTTATTTATCCATTCATCTAACAGTGGACATTTAAGTTACATCTATACCTTGGCTATTATAAGTAATGCTGCAGTAAATATAGGGATGCTCATATCTTTCTGTATTAGTGCTTTTGTTTTCTTTGGGTAAATACTCAGAAGGTGAATTACAGGATCCTATGGTACTTCTATTTTTCATTTTTCAAGGAACCTCTGTACTGTTTTCCACAGTGGCTGTACCAATTTATATCTCACCAGTAGTTCATGAGAGTTCTCTTTTCTCCATGTCCTCACCAATACTTGCTATTTCTTATCTTTCTGATACTAGCCATTCTGGCTGGTATAAGGTGATATCTCATTCTGGTTCTGATTTGCATTTCCCTCATGGTTTGTGATGTTGGGCATCTTTTTATGGGTCTGTTGTCCATCTGTATGTCTTTGGAAAAATGTCTGTTCAGGTCCTCTGCCCATTTTTATTTTTTTAAAATTTTTTATTGTTATGTTAATCACCATACATTACATCATTAGTTTTTGATGTAGTGTTCCATGATTCATTGTTTGTGCATAACACCCAGTGCTCCATGCAGAACGTGCCCTCTTTAATACCAATCACCACGCTAACCCATCCTCCCACCCCCTCCCCTCTAGAACCCTCAGTTTGTTTTTCAGAGTCCATCATCTCTCATGGTTCATCTCCCCCTCCAATTTCCCCCCTTCATTCTTCCCTTCCTGCAATCTTCTTTTTTTTTTTTCCTAAACATATATTGCATTATTTGTTTCAGAGGTACAGATCTGTGATTCAACAGTCTTGCACAATTCACAGCGCTCACCATAGCACCTAACCTCCCCAATGTCTATCACCCAGCCACCCCATCTCTCCCACCCCTCCCCGCTCCAGCAACCCTCAGCTGGTTTCTTGAGATTAAGAATTCCTCATATCAGTGAGATCATATGATACATGTCTTTCTCTGATTGACTTATTTCACTCAGCATAACACCCTTCAGTTCCATCCATGTCATTGCAAATGGGAAGATCTCATTCCTTTTGATGGCTGCATAAT
>NC_138378.1:58296209-58400440 GCF_054177405.1 Leptonychotes weddellii
GAAAGAAAAAAGAAAAAGATAAAAACAAACGGAAAAACAGAATATGATCAAATATGGTCAGGCTGGTGCATAGATCAGTGCCACACACTAGATTTTGGGTGTATTTTGGTCTGTTAGAAGAATGTGCCTCCCAAAATTTTAAAGAAAGAAAAACTTGTATATGTACAAAAATAAGGGTTGATACGATGAAGGGATGGAATATGACTGTAAAGATGAAAATTATAAAAAATTTTATAAAAGGAATTGATAGGAAGTTGTTTGAAAAAGAAGAAGAGGATTTTTAAAAAAAGAAGAAAAAAAAGGGTGAGAATGTGATCAGGCAGGAGACTAGAACAAAGCCATACACTAGAGATTTAGGGTATATTTTGATCTGTTAGAAGAAACTGTATCTCAAAATTTTAAAGAGAGAACAACTTTATATATATATATGCCAAAAATAAGGGTAACTACTATGAAGGGATAGAATATGACACGAAAAATGAAAAATAAAAATGTTTTTTAAAAAAGGGATTGATAAGATGTTGGTTGAAAAAGGGAAAAAGAAAAATTAAAAAAAAAATGTTAAAAAAAATTAACTTTTGAAAGACTAAGGAATCATGGTAAAAAAGCCATGAATTCTATGAGCAGTATTCCCCTAGCGCTGGAGTTCTGCTGTTCTCATTGATCGGTAAACTTGGTCTTGGCTGGCTGTTCTTGCTGATCTTCTGGGGGAGGGGCCTGTTGCCGTGGTTCCCAAATGTCTTTGCTGGAGGTGGAATTGTCCCGCCCTTGCCGGTCCAGGCTAAGTAATCTGCTCCGGTTTGCTCTCCCGAGCTTTTGTTCCCTGCAGGCTTTCCGTACAGCTTTGGAGGAGGAGAGTGAAAATGGTTGCCTCCCAATCTCCGCCAGAGGAGCCGAGAACTTGGGCCCCGCTCCTCAGTGCGCCCCCAGGGAAAAGCAGTCAATCACTCCTGTCTCCCTGGTCTCCGGCCTCACTCCGTGCTCCCCTGGCCTGTGACCGAGCATTTCTATCTCTGGCACCCAACCCCGTGTGGAGTCTCCAATCCCAGCAGATCCCTGTGGTGCGCTCCCACGCCGCTTCTCCTGGGGGAGGAAGGGGGGTCTCCCCGATCTGCCGCTTGTTGGGTCCCTGCTGGAGGAGCAGTGGCCCAGTGTGCCGCAGATCATGGTTTATGGCAACCCCGAGTTGAGACCCTGCTCCTCGGCTCCGTCTCTGCAGCCGGCTTCCCCACTTCAATACCTGGGAGCTCTGCTGCACTCAGGCACCCCGGTCTTTCTGTGACCCCGAGGGTCCTGAGTCCACACTGTCCCGCGAGGGTTCCACCCCCCGCTAAGCCACTGGAGCAACGTCCCTCAGCGGAGCCGACTTCTAAAAGTTCCGATTTTGTGCTCCTCGGCTCTATCACTTGCCAGAAGTGGCCCACGGAGGCCCCCTCCCCCGCCATCTATCCTCCCGAATATCGCCTGGGGTTCACTTCGCACATCCTACCTTCCAGAAAGTGGTCGCTTTTCTGTTCAGAGAGTTGTTGTTATTCTTTTCTTTGATCTCCTATTGAGTTCGTAGGTGTTCAGAATGGTTTGATCCCTGTCCAGCTGAATTCCTGGGACCAGATGAAATCCAGGTCTCCTACTCTGCCATCTTGCTCTGCCCCCCTGCCCATTTTTAATTGGATTATTTGGGGGCGTTTTGGTGGTGCTGTATGAGTTCTTTATATGTTTTGGATATTTAAGCCCTTAATGTATATATCATTTGCAAAAATTTTCTCCCATTCAGTGGAGAAAACTTTTTATCTTGTTTATGGTTTCCTTTGCTCTGCAGAAACTTTTTAGTTTGATGTAGTCCCATTGTTTATTTTTGCTTTTGTTTCCCTTGCCTAAGAAGACAGATCCAGAAAAATATTGCTATAGTTGATGTCTGAGAGATTACTGACTTTTAGGAGTTTTCTGGTTTCAGGTCTTATATTTAGGTCTTTAATCTATTTTTAGTTTATTTTTGTGAATGGTTTAAGAAAGTGGTACAGTTTTGGGGTACCTGGGTGGTTCAGTTGTTGAGTGTCTGCCTTCGGCTCAGGTCATGATCCTAGGGTCCTGGGATTGAGAGCCCCACATCAGGCTCCCTGCTCTCCGGGAAGCCTGCTTCTCCCTCTCCCACTCCCCCTGCTTGTGTTCCTGCTCTCACTATCTCTTTGTCAAATAAATAAATAAAATCTTAAAAAAAAAAAATGGTACAGATTCATTCTTAATGAATGTAGCTGTCCAGTTTTCCCAGCACTGTTTTTCGAAGAAGCTCTCTTTCCCCATTGTATATTCTTGTCTCCTTTGTTGTAGATTAATTGACCATATATGTGTGGGCTTATTTCTGGGTTCTAAATTCTCTTCCATTGATCTATGAATTATTGGGTCAAAGAATATGACATTTTTAATGATTCTTGGTGCATATTGCCAGTTAGCATTCCGAAACGGTACTAGCTCCTTGCCCAAAATCAAGTATTAAATATAATATAAACATAAGACCTGAAACCAGAAAACTCCTCTAAAAGAAAAGTCAGTAATGTCATACCAAGTCAAAATGTCTTGGTATGTCAAGTTATAGATACAGGTCTAAGTAAGAAAAATAGTAACTGGATATGGAGAGAACAGTAGTAAGATTTAAAATAGATAGGATTTGGGTCATTGTTATTCACTAGTGATAAGTTTGCCTTCTTACCAGAATAATGTAGTAGTTAGAGTTGTGGTTCTGAAGTCAGTATGCCCAGGTTTAAATTCTGTTGTTTCCCATTACTAAACAGGTAAACTAAAACAGGATGCTTAACCTCTGAGTCATTTTTCTCATTTATAAAATTGGGTTAATAATAGTGCTTACTTTATAGGGTTTAATTGATAGTTAATTGAGATATAGTTTGTGGTGTTTAGCCAATGCCTGGTCCCAAAAATATTAGCTGATGCTGTTGATAATTAAGTGCTTTGAGACTACATCTATTAATAGCTACCAGAATCCAGATAGACTGTTCTACATATAAAATTGACTGGTTTTCATAGTTCTTGGAGTAACCTGCCAGCTTTGTTCTAAGTAAAATAAAACTGTAGGGGTACTTCTCTTATTTCAATTATATAAGCATAAGTAGATTGAATAGGATAATGGAAGACAAAGTTTTTCACTGAATTCATAAATGAGGTACTTTTATGAACCACTAAAAATGAATTTAATAGTACATTACTATATCACTTTTCTCTTTGGTTAGTTATTTTCCCATGATAAGTTTTTGCATTGAAGTATGTTTCAAAAGTAAAACAAAAGACATTTGAGAAAATAGAAATAAAAATGGATAGTTTAGAAATAGCTTTTTTGGGGCGCCTGGGTGGCTCAGTCGTTAAGTGTCTGCCTTCGACTCAGGTCATGATCCCAGGGTCCTGGGATCGAGCCCCGCATCGGGCTCCCTGCTCAGTGGGAAGCCTGCTTCTCCCTCTCCCTCTCCCCCTGCTTGTGATCCTGCTCTCACTGTCTCTCTCTGTCAAATAAATAAATAAAATCTTAAAAAAAAAAAAATAGCTTTTTTTCCCCCTCTCCTTGAAAATACAGTGATAATTCAAATTTTACTTAGAGAATGCCAGCCTTTCAGTGTCAGTACTTGATGAGATGATACAGAATTCAGTTAAAATATTGAATGTAATAAGAATAAATTTACAGTAAGTAATAATTTTGCTGATAATGAATTTAGTGAATAAGAAATGTTATTGTTTTAGTATAATCTATAAAAATGTTAGAAATTATTTATCTCTATAGTAAATATTTCAGATTTGAGGAAAGGGTTTGTTTAGAGTTATTGTTTAAGCAATATTTTAAATTTGGCTTAATGTTGAATTTAAATTTATTAAATAAATATTTATTTGAATTTAAATTGATTAAATTTAAATTTGGTTATTTTCTATATTGAGAAAGGTCATAGATCCTTAAAATGCATGGATTATAAAGTCTTATAATTCAAAGAAAGTCTGCTTATTTTTAATAATAACCATTACTTATTAGGCTGTAACTGTAGGCTCAGGACTTTATTAAGTATTCAAAATATATTATTTACTTTTATTAATATCACTCATACATATGGTGTTATAATTCTGTATTTTATTTACAGCCATTTTGAGTAATATGAAATAAGTTCTCTTCCTTGTTTTGTAACCTTTAATGTCTTTGTTGTACAAATATTGTGCTTAAATATTATGTGGGATAATTGCAAAATTTCTGATTTGGTGATATTTAAATATGTATTTTCTTTTTCCATGAGCTTACGAATCTTAAGTATTATATTGATTGACAATTGTTTTCTTTATTGCAGAAACTGTAAGAGTAAATGGGTCCAGTAATTGGAATGACTCCAGAAAAGAGAGCTGAAACTCCAGGAGCTGAAAAGGTTGCAGGATTAAGCCAGATTTACAAAATGGGAAGCTTGCCTGAAGCTGTTGATGCTGCCAGGCCAAAGGCCACTCTAGTGGACAGTGAGTCAGCAGATGATGAACTCACAAACTTGAACTGGCTTCATGAAAGTACTAATCTTCTAACAAACTTCAGCTTTGGAAGTGAGGGTCTTCCAATTGTTAGTCCATTGTATGACATAGAGGGAGATGATGTGCCATCCTTAGGACCATCTTGCTATCAGAACCCAGAAAAAAAATCAGCAACTGCAAAGCCCCCATATTCCTTTAGTCTTCTCATTTACATGGCCATTGAACACTCTCCAAATAAATGTTTGCCTGTCAAAGAAATTTATAGCTGGATTTTGGATCGCTTCCCATATTTTGCTACTGCACCAACAGGCTGGAAGAATTCTGTTCGACATAATCTGTCCCTGAATAAATGTTTTCAGAAAGTGGAAAGAAGCCATGGCAAGGTCAGTGTTAATGAACATTGCTGTATTTGGGGAGGTGGGGGAGAATTAACATCAAGACCTTAAAATATGGGGAAACTAAAGAAAGACAAAAAGTAGTCAACTCATAATTACTTCAGTTTTAGCTTAATTATATTCATCATTTGCTTTCATTGAGATGTTTTTAAATTTCTTAAATATTGATATAAATCTAACAATTTCAGTCTACTATAGGACATAAATTAGTTTTCTAATGTTCTAATTTTCTATTCATGACCTGAGTCATGTTCTGTAGTGTTCTGTCACTGTATCAATATGTGTTACTTATTTACTCAGTATGACAGTCTCAGTCTTATAATTGGAATGTAGACCATTTATATTAATGTAATTGATATGGTTGGCTATAAATCTATCATCATGCTGTTTTCTATTTGCTCTATTCTTTTCTCCCACTTTTCCTGTCTTTTTAAGGATTGAGTATTTTTTTATGATTCAGTTTTATCTCTACTATTGGCTTATGAGCTATTCTCTTTTTGGGGGCTGCTGGTGGCGGTGAAGGTTGCTATACACTTTTCAGTATATATCTTTAATTTATCACCATTATACTATTACACCACTTATATGGCTTTTCACAGAAAAAGTTGACTAATCATGATGCTTATCAGGATCAATTCCTTTTTTTTTTTTTTTGATAAGTTTATTTAACATTTCTTATAGTTCAAATCTGGCAATGAATTTATAAGAATCTTTTTGTGGAGGTTAAGAAGTTGTTTTTTTTTTTCTTGAAGGAGTTTAAAGATGTTTCTCTCGGGCGCCTGGGTGGCTCAGATGGTTAAGCGTCTGCCTTCAGCTCAGGTCATGATCCCAGGGTCCTGGGATCGAGTCCCGCATCGGGCTCTCTGCTCCTTGGGAGCCTGCTTCTCCCTCTGCCTCTCTCTCTCTCTGTCTCTCATGAATAAATAAATAAAAATAAATAAAATAAAAAAGATGTTTCTCTCGTGTTCTGGCTTATATAATGTCTGATAAGAAGTCTGCTGTCATTCTTATCTTTATTCCTCTATAATGTTTCTTTTCTTTCTTTCTTTCTTTTTTTTTTTTCCTATCTGACTTCTGTGACTTCTCTTTATATCACTACTTTTAAGCAGTTTGACTGTGGTGCGCCTAGGTGTGTTTTTCTTTATTTTTATTCTGCTTTGGTTTTTCAGAGGTTCTTGGATCTGTGATTTGTTGTCATTTATTAAATTTAGAAAAGTTTTGTTCATTATCTCTTCAAATATTTCTGTGGCTCACTTCCCACTTCTGGGACTCCAAGTAAAAATATGTTAGACCATTTGCTATTGTCTCACCTCTTATTTCCTCTGCCCTAGTTTCTACTCTTTTCTCTCTTTGTTTCAGTTTGGATCATTTCTTTCAGTCTTTTATAGGTTTAGTCTTCCCTCTGTTGTGTTCATTCTGTCGATAAATCTGATAAAGAACTTCTTCCTATTTATCATTTCTCACATTTTCATTTTTTTTTTGGCAGCAGAGCAAGGTTTATTGAGCAGTAGTAAAATGATAGTACAAAGCTCCCGAAGAGGGAGGGAACTCAAGAGGGTTGCCCTTCATTTGCCTTTTTAAAAGTAGTTTCCATCTTTTTGCTAAAATTTCCCACCAGATCCATAAACATATTAATTATAGATATGGTATATCTTCTGGTCCATCTTTGCATCTGATTTTGTTGACTGTTTTATCTCCTGTTTTTGTGTGTGTTTCTTAATTTTGGATTAAATGTCAAACATTGTTTGTAAGAGAAACATGCCTCTACTTCTGTCAGATTGTTAGCATGAAACAGGTATTGGTCAATCTAGGTAATAATTGGTCTAGGTTTAGGTTTTGTGCTTGTCATAATTACCTTCTGAGTACCACAGGCTTCAAATTCATACAGAGATGGACTGCTATTACTTTGTGCTTAATGTGAGTCCTGGAGTGTCAGATGATTTTTCTCAGCATTTCTGCCTTACCTTCATCTTTCAGCTTGTGATATATTTGGAGGCAGGAAGGGAGTTAGATATTTCTCTCTGTGCTCTTGCCCCTCCCATAGCAATTGCTTTTTACTTAGTTTGAGGCTCTTGGGATGGGAGCAGGAGTTTCTTGATTCTTCTGCTCTAGTTTTAGTATTAAGCAGGCTTTGTATGCCTTTGTCTCAAAAGTAGGACTTTCCTTGCCTTCCCGTGGAGGAGATGGTCTCTTCCATCTACTCAGAGTGGAGTCTAGAGCTGTAATCATCAGTAGCCAGTTATCTACATGTGGCTAGTGGTTGGCATATTGGACAGTATAGATATATGATCTTTCTGTCATTGTAGAAAGTTCTATTGGACAGCATTGCTCCAGAGCTCAGGCCAATTTCCTGCTTATTCCCTTCAAGGTAGATAAACTCTGCCTAGTATCAATGGGAGGTCCTGGGTACAAGTAAGTTACCATTTCCTTTCTCAGGGGCAGCAGATCTCTGCTTTGTATCATCTGGGCATGAGCAAATTTCCTGCCTATTACCTAATGACACATGGCCATTGCCTAGTGTCAGTAAAGTGTGAGGATAGTTGAGTGTTGTATTTTTCCCCAGCAGTAGCCATCCTTTACCTGGGATGGGGTGAGGAGGGTGTTTGCCTCTCTTTCAGTGGCAGACAGCTTTTGCTTCATAGTGGAGCTTTGTCCAGCATGTAGCCAGGTTGTGTGACTGTCCCACAGTGACACCTGATCTCATCTTATGGTCATTTAAAGCCTGGAATATGGATGAGATTTGCCTGATATCCTTGTTCCAGCCTTAAGCCTTAGTATGTTCTGCACATCCATCACCATCTCCAAGGGTGTCTCTCTTAGGTCTCCTGCCCTGTCTAAAGTCTTTCTATGGAGCACTGGATGGAGGCCTGTAGAAAAATGCTGGCTAGTAGATGCAGACCCTTCTGTCTGGAAATGCCAAGGATGCTAAATTATCTTGCTGGCTCACACTTGGCTTTTAAGAATTTGTTGTTGTTTAAACATTTTATTTATTTATTTGAGAGAGAGAGACAGACAGAGAGAGTGAGAGAGAGCACGAGCAGGGAGGAGAGGGAGAAGCAGGCTCCCCACTGAGCAAGGAGCCTGACTCAGGGCTCTATCCCAGGACCCTGGGATGAAGGCAGACGCTTAACTGACTGAGCCACCCAGGTGCCCCTGCTTTTAACAATTTGTTAAAATTTGAGTCTTTTTTTTTTAATCTTATTTTATGACTGCCACTTTTTCTGTGCTCTCCCAAAGGTAAAACAGTTCATATATTCCATCTCTCCTAACAAGGCCCTGTCACACTTTAGAATTCAGTTCTTTCAGTTGTCTTATGGTCTTAGCTCTCAGATGAGCTCATAAAAAATTATTATTTTGTGGATTATTTGGTTTTTTTCTTGTTAGGCTGGTAACTGTGTTCTCTAATGGCTTCCTATACTCCCAAATGGTAGCAGAACTCTCCTATTCTTATTTTGAATAAAAATGAAGAGCAAGTAATTATGTTTTTAAGTGACTGAAGGATTTTTCTAAGATAGTGCTGTTCAAACTTAAGTGTATTCACTGATATCTGGGGATCTTGTTAAAATGCAGATTCTGATTCAGCAAATCTATGGTGGAGAGTGAGACTCTTTCTTTTCTAACAGGCTCCCCATTGATCCTGGTGCCATTAGTCCATGAGTAGCAAGACATTAGGATATATCGTCATCTATCATCATCTTACAGCTAACTTAAGGAGGTTGTATTAGTTATCTTTTGTAACATATTGCTATCTAACACATTGTCTACTACACATGGAATATTTATGAAGACTAACTATGTGTTAGGCCATTAAAAAAGCCTCAGTAATTTCAAAGGTTCAATGTCTGTCATAGACAGCCTCCAAGAGGCCCCCAAATGAACCCTACCTTCCACTGTTCTTGCCCTTGTAGAGTTCCCTTCAGTAATGAATAGGGCTGACCTGTGTAACCAAGAGGATATTGTGGAAATGATGGATCATGCCTTTTGAGGCTAGGTGATAAAAGGTACTATAGTTTCCATCTTGGGCTCTTGGATAACTAGCTATAGGGGAAGCCAGATGCCATATCATATTTAAGCAGCCTTATGGAGAGGCCTATGTGTCAAGGAAATGTGGCCTTCTGCCAACAGTTGTGTGAATAAGCCATCTTGGAAGCAGATTCCCCCAGCCTCAAACTTTCCTTTCAGATGACTAAAAGTTTTAGGAATGTTGGATATGTTCTTTCCAACATGTATTGTTGGATTTTATTTTGAATTATATCACTTAATTATTTTCTAGTTTTAGACCTATTGTGTTTATGCTTATGGTGGGACATAAAAGGAGAACTGTCTGTTAGGTACTTAGAAATATACAGGAGTAGTGGTAATGTGGGATTAAAGCTCTAAATTTGGAAGTCATCAGCACTGATTTTCAGTAGAAAAATCTAGGAAAAGTATATTGTAGTGGAAGCAAAGGAGGGTAAATTTAAGTGTGAATGAGCAACAGTATCAAATATTGCAGAAATCTTAAATGATTGGTTAAGAAGAAGTGATTGAGACAACTAGGAGCCAACAGATGAGGATTCAAAATATGGTGTGCTGGTATATGTGGGATGGGGATTGAGTAGGGATGGGGATATAGCTTTTGTAAATTCTCAAGGTATAAATATTTCCATCATGGCCAGTTTCAAACTACCAACATTCTGTCATTAAATGTGAAGTTGATAGGAGATGTTTATAATGAGCAGTACACCACTGTGTGTAAAGAATTAATCTAATTCAATAAGAAAAAGAAAACTAATTAAAAAATGGGTAAGAATATGAATAGGCAGTTAACAGAGGAGGAAATACAAATAGCCAATAAGCATGCAGAGATGTTTATCCTCACTAGTAATCAGGGACATACAAACTAAAAGAACCCACAAAAACAGTTGTACCCCATTAGAATGCAAAAATTTTAAATGATAGTATCAATTTAGATAAGGATAGGGGAAATAATACCAATATTTTCATACCACTCACAGGAGTGTAAATTAGTACAACCATTTTTGAGGGCAACTTGGCTACAATTATTAAAATTAGAAATGTGCATATCTTTTGATCTAGTGGATTAGATTCTGATTTCTCCCCTAGAGTAAGATTCATACTTGCATACAAGGAGATATATATCCACTGTGGTATTGTTTGTAATAAAAATTGCAGAATAATATGTGCAGTGTAGTTGGATTTGAGGTAGTGATCAAAAGGGATTTGTTTTTATCCTTAATTTTTAAATGTGTGCATTATTTACATAATTAACCTGAGCATTTTGAATGCTCAGAGAAAGAAAAAAGTTAAGGAAGTGAGAGCTAGCAAACAAGAAAGCATACAGTCCAGAGTCCGGGGAGAGTGTGATAAAGAGAAAGAAATCCTCTTATGAGATAATAAAAAATATGAGGATAAATATAGAAATTGTAAATATTGGGATAAAAATTAGTAAGCTATTACAACAGGTCAGGGTAGGAGGAAAGAAACTGGCAGGAGATGGTCTTCACAAAAATCAATAGCCACTCTGCTTAAATTTCTGAAGTTTGGACAGAAAGTGATACATTCAGGTAGGATTGGGGTTGCTTGTGGATTTTTTTTTTTTAATTTATGAAATACTTCTGAAATCAGTGTTTCAAAATAACAGTACTTCTCTTATAATCTACAGAAGGCAAGTAAGTTATACTTACATCCAATAAATGTTGGAATTGAATTTGGCAGCCTTGCCAGCACTTTTCTGATGAATATCTCTTACCTATAGATGATAATCTCAAAAAAATGGCAAGATGGCAAGGTCTGGGTCAAACTACAAAGTGATAATGATACCCAGCCACCTGGATAGCTTCTGATTAGATGTCCCCCCCTATCATCCATACCGTAGTTAATACTCTCAATAGATAGGTCTAAAAATCTTGGCTTGGTATTTATTTGCCTCGGTATTTTAAAGTTATAAAAGTTAGACATGGTCTTTTTTTGGTTTATTTTGGTTTGGGTTTCATGTTTTAAATATTTAAACATCCAGGTCTTATATCTACTTCTCTAAATTTTTATAAAGCCAAACTAAGACACTGACTTGAGCTGGGAAACACAAAATTAGAAATTTTGCCTGGTTTAGTACAGTTTTAGTCTTTATGTTTGCATAGTGATGACTCACTTCAATAGCTGAATCCCAGGAAAAGAAGTCATGCCAACCACTATAAAAGTTCATGCTTTAAACTATAAACAGGACTTATGAATGCCTTTTTTGATTAGTTAATTCTTTTTAATTCAGTCATTCTAAAAACCACAGAAAAGATAATCAGGGGAGGAAACTATTAAAATGTACAAGGCAAGTACATAAAGACATCTCAGGAATAGTGAACATTGCCTTTTCTCCCAAACTATTCTTTACAACTAACATTAAGATCTTTTTAAAGTTCATTTCTTAGTATATTCCTTATTTCTTCAAAACCTTCTGTGGTTCTCTACCAAGTTAAGTCCAGAAGCCTTATAGTTCCAAAATGCAAAATAAATGAGAGCGTGCACATTTCCTGTTTCCATTGCACAGGTTTATTTTGTTATAGGCAAATTTAGTTTAAAACAATATTTAACGTCTGAAACTCTTTATTATTTGTGCTCTGTCATCTAAGCACAATAATAAAGGGGCAAGGTTTTTAAGTGAGAATTAGTTTAAAATAAATTCCTCTTTGCTGAAGACTCTAAAACATAATGTTAGCAAATACATAATTTTATCTCTTGTTACTGATAGTTTGTGAACAGACCCAGTGAAAGGAAATGCTGCCATGGTAACATAACCAGACTGTTATTTGGAGACCTTACTCAAGATAATACTTAACTGCCCTGAACGGCAGGTTTTCAGTACCAGTTCTTCCAATTTACTACTTCAAGGAAATAGCAATTCTACTATGGTCAAAACAATTTGTAATTCACATGATAGGATTTAAAAAGTAGACTATTGAACCAAACAGTTTCTAGGAGTGTAATCTCAGGAATACCAAGATAGAACATGGCTAGAATCGTTAAAATAATTGTCTTAATCAATATATGAAAAATAATTCATACATATCTTTTCTGTATGAAACTGAAGTGGGTTGGGCAAAGGATGTTGTGGGTGCTAATGTTTTAAAGTTTTATTTCCCTATCGTTAAAAAACATCCCTTGGGCCAACTGACTGAAAACATATCTAATTTAAGTAATTTCATCCAAAAATACATTTGTAAAATTTGACTTCCTTTGAAAAACAAATCAAAATTTCAGATACTTACTTAGTATATAGTTCATGTGATATTTTGCTACTGAAGGCCAGAAAAAAGTTTCACCTAATAGTGTAGTATGTGTCTTTCTATATTACAGTATGATATGACAGCTATGGTTTTTCTTTTCCTATACATTTAGGTTGCTAGGATGTTAAAAACTGCGTACACTGATAGCATACTTTTTCTAAAACAAGGGCTATTTTCCCTTTAAATTTAGTTAATTCCTTGTTCTTTATTACCTTTTATCTCTTACTCAGAATTAATTGATTTTGTCCTTATTGTTGATTTTTTTCAGGACTCACAGGTAAAGGAGTAGGAATATACTGTTATTAAACCATATAAACTTGGGGCACCTGGGTGGTTCAGTCGGTTAAGCAGCCAACTCCTGATTCCGGCTCAGGTTCATAATATTGGTCCTGGGATCGAGCCCCACATCAGGCTGCCTGTTCAGTGGGGAGTCTGCTTCTCTCTCTCCTTCTGCCTCTCCTTGCTCGTGTTTTCTCTCACTCGCTCTCTCTGTCAAATAAATAAAATCTTAAAAAACAAAAAATGAACTCTAACTTTATGCCAATTTTAGAATAACCTCCAGAAATAAGTATTCATTTATTTTGCAGCTCTATATCACTTACACATAAATTACCTTTTTTTGTTTGTTTGTTTAAAGATTTTATTTATTTATTTGACAGAGAGAGAGAGCACACAAGCAGGGGGAGCGGCAGGGAGAGGGAGAAGCAGGCTCCCTGCTGAGCAAGAAGCCTGACGCAGGGCTCGATCCCAGGACTCTGGGATCATGACCTGAGCCGAAGGCAGACGCTTAACGACTGAGCCACCTGGGCGCCACATCATATAGGATTTTATATAAACAAAAAGGAACCAGGGGAATAGAACACACATAAATTTTATTGTTGTCCAAGTAATTCTTAATGTAATTGTGAAGTGTAATTCAGATTTTATGAAAGGGTTTTTTAAATAGAAAAGGTGTAATATAAAAACAAAAATTACCAGTTTGAATCTCACTAATCTTATGAGTTCTGAGGAAGTTTTGTACATCACATGGTGGGAGAGGGGGAAGGTTATACCTTATAGGTGGTTTTCAATATTTGTAGAGAAAAAGAAAAAAATCTTCAAAAATATTTGTTAAAATGTAATGCCAATATCTGGTGTAATAGATCTGGTGTAAAGATTTAAAATTTGCATGCTATTAGACTGGAGGAAACAGGAACAATTTTTGAAACTACAAAGAAAATGAACATATATCAACAGCAGTAGCCAGTGTTTATTGAGTGCTTATTGTCTGTCAGTGTTCTAAGCACTTTATGTGAATTAACTCTTATAATATAGTAATTCTTAAAGTGAAGTAGGTACTATTTTTTATATAGTTCTATTTTGAGCATACTAATATACAGGAAACATACCCATTTTTCTGAAGATTACACAGCTCTTAAGTGACAGAGCCAGGATTCCCAAGGAAACAAAATGGCTCCAAGGTTCACACTCTTAACCACTGTACAAGTAGTGTTTAGCTCTGGGGAAGTGAGATGAGATTGAATTTGGATCTCCTCCTTGCATGGCTGTGGAGTTCTGTATGTAGACTGTGTATGGATGTGGTACATGTGTAAGGATATACTTGTAGTCCAGCTTCTGTTCAAGATGTGCAGTTAGGGATGTTCAGCGAAGGAAGTAGAAGAGATTTATCCTGAAGGAAGAGTTAGCAGGTGATAGATAATCAATCACAGCTTCTAAAGTTCTTCATTTATTTCCTTTGACTACCTCAACTAGGGTGTGTAGCATATTGACGGTTTTTTAGTTCCATTTAGTTCCATTCTTTTCCTGATTTCTAGTTTAACAATTTATCAATTTTCATATAATATATTTACATTATATAACATTATATAATTTTCTCTCCCCCCCTTCTCCAGATATGATAAAAGCTTATTTCAGATATTTCAGTTGTTGTTTAAGAATGAAAGTGGCTAGGGTGCCTAGGTGGCTCAGTCGTTCAGGGTTTGCCTTCGGCTCAGGTCATGATCCCAGCCTCCTGGGATCAAGCCCCGCATCGGGCTCCTTGCTCAGCGGGGAAGCCTGCTTCTCCCTCTCCCACTCCCCCTGCTTGTGTTCCCTCTCTCGCGGTCTCTCTCTCTGTCAAAAAATAAATAAAAATCTTAAAAAAAAAAAAAAAGAATGAAAGTGGATAGGGGCACCTGGGTGACTCAGTTGGTTAAGTGTCTGATTCTTGGTTTCATCTCAGGTCAAGGTCTCAGGGTCGTAAGATTGAGCTACCAGTAGGGCTCCATGCCCAGTGTGGAGTCTGCTTGAGGTTCTCTCGCCCTCTGTCCCTCCACCTCATGTGCATGTACACTCTCTCTCTCAAATAAATAAATAAGTTTCTTTAAAAAAATGAATGAGGGGCACCTGGGTGGCTCAGTCAGTTAAACGGCTGCCTTCGGCTCTAGTCATGATCCCAGGGTCCCTGGATGGAGCCCTGCATCGGGCTCCCTGCTCAGCAGGGAGCCTGCTTCTCCCTCTCGTGCTCCCCCTGCTTGTGCTCGTGCTCTCTCTCTCTGTCAAATAAATAAATAAAATCTTTTTTAAAAAATGAATGAAAGTGGATATAAATTTGCCTTTGGCCACATTCTCTTAGTTTTCATATAACTGTTTATATGAAATTTATTTATTTACTAGATTTATGAATATATTTATTTACTAGATAATCTATCATTGTAGTTTGGATATCTTTTTAATCTAAGAGTATTATAAATTTCCAAGTGGTCAGAATTTTGTTGTTGTTGGGATTGTTAATTTTTTTTTTGCACTGGAGTCTTAAAATTGTGAACTTTAAGAGGGAATTTATTTTTCCTCCTGGCCTAATCAATGTAGTTTTTTCCATTAATATTTGGAAAGTATATTCTACAAGAATTCATTAATTACATCAGTTTTTCTCATAAGTGTTCCACAGAACACTAAATTCCTCAAATACTACCTGGGAGAAGGAGGTTCTGTGTCAGATAACTTTAGGAAACCATATAAAACAAGTATAATGATAGCAAGACTATTTAGATCCCTTAACCTGCTGGTATGTAGTGTGACCTTCTAAGAAGGAGGGAATTATCTCATAGCCTGGCCTTCTTCCCTGCATGTTAGATAATATTAGTGAGGTTTTTCATATATCTTGTCCACTTACCTTCCTATAAGCTGTTCCTTCATATTGAGGGAACTATGGATCACACAAGCCCTTCTTTCAGGCACCTCCCATTTGAAATTCAGCAGGCACTTTTGTTAATGGTTTCTCTGGTTTCTAGTAATCATAAAAATTCCATAATTTTTAGATTCTATTGATTATTTCAATGGAATCTGGGTTTGTGTGCTCATTGCCATATTACCTAAAAGTCACTCAAATTTAACTTAATCATCTTGAGGGAAGGGCTGATTCTTCCTTCCTCTCTGTTATCTTTTACAGGAGTCTTTTTCATACCTCAGTTGTTGATTTACCACTCTTTGAGACTTTTCCTGTGCTTTTTATGAAACCATTTGCTTTTTTTTTTTTTTTTAAAGACTGTACTTATTCGTATATAGAGAGAGCGGGGGCGTGAGCACAGGGAGGGGCAGAGGGAAAGGGAGAGAATCTCAAGCTGACTTGTGCTGAGTGCGGAGCCTAGTGCCGGACTCAATCCACAACCCTGACATCACACCCAAGCTGAAATCAAGAGTTGGTTGCTTAACTGACTGTACCACCCAAGAGCCCCTGAAATCATTTGCTTTTTAAATTTAAACTTGCTTTAAATGAGAACTTAAGTATTACTGTTAATGCCATTAAAAAATAAAAATTTTTTGCTGCATCACCTGATCTCATACTGCTTACCACTTTTGGGGAAATGATGCTGCATAGAAAGCTTAATTTTTCCTTTTCTTCCTGGTTTTTCTGTAACAGTAACAATAATGGCTTATATTTGTTACATCTTACCATATGGAGGACCACATTGTACAGCCCTCTATGCTGTTCACTGTTCATCTTGGGGTTGTACCATTCTCAGAGACTATGAAGTGATTGTCATGTCCTGTGGCCCTATGTGCCAGGCAACATGCAGAGTACTTTATGCATAATTTAATCCACATAACAGCCCTATGAGATAGGTAGTGTTATCATCCCTACCTTCCAAATGAAGGAATAATGGCCTGGAGAGATAGAGGTTGGTTAATTTTCCTAAGATCACACAACAGGTAAATGGCAGTGCTGGAGCTAAGAACCCAGGCAGCCTGCTCCCAGGGCTTTTGACCATACAATGCACTTAAAGCAAGCTTAATTCAACCTTTGCATTGTACTCAAAAGCATACTGTAGGATTTTTTTTCCCCCCACACACATTGGTGAAAACATTCAGGCACTGATTGTGTATGTCTTAAAGTTGCACATTAATAATTCTTGTGTATTTTATTTTAGGTCAATGGAAAAGGTTCCTTATGGTGTGTTGATCCAGAATATAAACCCAACCTTATGCAGGCACTGAAGAAGCAACCTTTTTCCTCAGCATTAACATTTTACACCCCTCCTGCATCTCCACAAAGGTACAGAATCTTCCATATAAGTGTCAATGGTGACATAAGATTTCGTTGTATGACATGGAAAAACCTAACAAAGTTGTAAGGTTTGGGGTTTTTTTTTATTGCATAGAGAATAACTTATGGATAAGACATTAGCCTAAGGCATTTTTACTTATAGTCAACTTGTGTTATTAGGAAACAGGATATTTGATAGGTGAGAACATAAATTCTGGAAAATACAGTCACTCCTGAGTATAAGTAAACCCTACAGAACGTTATAATAATGATTTCAGGTACAAAAGGTTTAAATTATTTTAATTGCCTGCAGTACTAATGCAGACTAAAGACATGGGAAATTAAAAGTATATTTAAGCTTTTTAAAATAAGATGCTTAACAGTTTGTCATTGTAACATTTTTATGGATATATTTATATCTTTTTCTATTTTAAGTTTAGTTTTCTTTCACAACACATTTAATATTTGAAAATTATGCTCACAGTCTCAAGTTTTAAAATGTCTGACAAGTAAAATAATGCTTTGACTTTTTTATTTGTTTTGTTTCTGCTGGTAAATATAATTGTAATGTATTTCCTTGGCTCTTGTTTTCAAACTCAGTGACTCTTATTGATCTTACAGCTTTCCCATTTTAAGTCAAAGCTGAAAATGACACCTCAAATCTGATTTTGTTTCTGTTTCCTAAAGAAGCCTTCAGAATTTTTTTTTTTAAATTCTATTATGTACATTTGTTTGAATTGAAAATGCCAGATTTTGTTGAGATACTTTTGAGGGTGGCCTTATCATGGCTAATTTGTTTTTTAGAAAATTTTAAAAGCTTTTTAATAAAATGCTAGATGGAGAATTTCAAACATACACAAAAGGAGGGAGAAAACTATAATGAACTCTTCAGCTGCAACAATTATCAATATTTCCATACAATGTTTAATTTCTTAAATTATTATTAAATAACTTCAAGTGGAGTGGTTGTAGCTGAAATACAATAAAAAATTAGTAAGGCTAAAGTTGAAATTAGTAATATATATCTTCTCACTGAGATTTTAAGCTTGTTTACTAGTAGATTGGAAGGATTATTGTCACAAGAACGATTGAGTGGTTTATCTTTATTAAATGAAACCTAGAAAAGTTATCAGAGTTTATATCCTCATTGTTTGGGACTTGGTATCTTTATCAGTTAATGTTGGTGCTTATGAGGTATCCTAGTTTAAAAAAAAAACAATTTAGAAACTAATGGTAAGTTCTGTTTATGGTCATTTATGTGTTTTATTTAGCTATGCTTTTTTTAAATTAAAGATTAAATGAGAGAATTGACACTGTTGTATACCATTAGATATGCACTTCACTGTGCCTTTGATAGATTGCATTTTCATGATTTTATCTTTTAGCTTTATCATATGTTAAATAAAAATGATTTTGTGGTTTAAAAACAGATAAATGACAGCATAAAGATAATTTTTCACTTTAAAACATTACCTTAATATTTTTAGAAACATTTTTTCTTTTTCATTGTTTGGCAAATGATGGTTCCATCCAATAGATCTTTGTGTAGCCTTTTCATGTCATTATTGGTAAGTTGAGAAAAAGAATGAAATATAGTATATGTAAAACTATGAATGAGAAATAGACTTACAATTTAGTTAGCAAAACAGATTTTTTTATGGTATCACAAATTCCAAAGAACAGAAGTAGTGTGTCCCAAAAATGATTTAGTTTTTGGAATTTAAAAAAAAAAAGAAGCCAAAACTGGGATGTCTGGCTGGCTCAGTCAGAAGAGCATGTGACTCTTGATCTTGGGGTTGTAAATTCAAGCCCCATGCTGGGTGTAGAGATTGCTTAAAAATAAGATCTTTAAAAAAAAAAAAAAAACAGAACTCCTAATCTCTTTATGACTGTAGCAAGTTTAATTTGACATTAATATTTCTTAACAAAATCAGGAACTTATCTGTTTTGCATCATTACCATACAGTTCTCTTCACACATTTGTTTCGATAAACGCTTTCATTTCTGTGGTAACACCTATATGAATATCATATCAAATTTAAGCATCCAATACAAAACCAAATAGTAACTATTATGTATTGTCTATTGTTACAGGCATTTTAAATGCATTATTATTATTCATCACAGCAGCCCTATGTGGGAGGTTTAATTATTCCTATTTTACAGATGAAGAAACTAAGAAATTAATTATTTTGCCTAAGATCGTCCAAATAGTTGTGATTTAATCTTGGATCTAATGCTCTTTCTGCTTTGGCAGACTCTTCTAAACTGAATAGTATTAGCAAAGAAAACAAGGTAAAAATAGTTTGTGTTTTTTATTGTATAAATTAGTTGTATTTGTGACTAAGTTCTATAAAAAGTGAAATGAAGGTTTTTATAAGCATATTTATCTTATCTTTATTTTTCAGTGGCTCTTTATCACCTCATTTCTTAAGCTCTGTACTCAAGCAGAACCAGGTGCGAACCCTTAAAGGTATGTGTGTAAGAACATTACTTTAAATCATAACAGCTCAGGTCAAATATCAGGATTTTTTGTTTATTTAATTTTTTTCTGATTATAAAAGTATTACATGTTCATTGTAGAAGATGTGGAAAATAAAAACATTTCTAAAAAGAAACTAAATTTTAAGAAACAAAACTGATGGGGTGCCTGGGTGGCTCAGTTGGTTAAGCGGCTGCCTTCGGCTCAGGTCATGATCCCAGGGTCCTGGGATCAACCCCCACGTCGAGCTCCCTGCTCAGTGGAGAGTCTGCTTCTCCCTCTCCCTCTGCCTGCCTCTCTGCCTACTTGTGCTATCTCTCTGTCAAATAAATATATAAAATCTTTAAAAAAAAAAAAAAAAGAAAACTGATGAACATAGGGGAAGGGAGGGAAAAATAAAATAGGATAAAGAGAGCAGACAAACCCTAAATGACTCCTAGCTATAGAGAACAAACTGAGGGTTGCTGGAGGGGAGGTTAGTTGGGGGTTGGGGAAATGGAGTGATGGGTATTAAAGAGGGCACTTGATATGATGAGCACTGGGTGTTAAATGTAAGTGATGTATCACTAAATTCTAACCTGAAATTAATGATACACTGTATGTTAACTAACTTGAATTTAAATAAAACAAAAAAAAAGAAACTAAAACTTACTCTTTATTATCGTCAACATTTTGTTTTAATTACTTTGGTTCTTTTTACTCCTTATACACGAGTAGATATGTCTGCATGCATACACACACACACACTTTTTCTCCAAATGTTAGGCTCATACTGTGTATACTGTTGTATATCCCTTTTTTTTTTCATTTCCTCTTACGTGTATTTCTCCTTGAAAATAGGAAAATATTTCTTAGTAATACTATCAGTATAGAGTTCGCTTTTCAAGTCTTAGACTAGAATAGAGATTGGCAAACTAGGCCTTGGGACATATCTGGCCTGCCATGTGTTTTTACATGGCCTGTGAGTTTATATTTATAAATAGTTGAAAAATTAATAAAAAAAATATTTCAAGGCATGTGAAAATTCACTATAAGAACAGAGTTAAGTAGTTGCAACAGAGATCTCTGTATTGTATCCTTGGTTATGCCTCTTCTCTGGCAAAACCTAAAATATTTATTGACCCTCTTCAGAGGAAGTTTGGATTAGAATATAGTTTAGAATATTTCTTTTATAGGTTAAGTGTAAAGAACTTTAAGAAGACAGCAAGTTAACTTTCAGAATTCTGTAGATGACTTTTCTAAAGTACATAAAAATTCTGAATTAGTAGTTTTTGCCCCCTACTCATAGTTAATATTATAAATTAGTGATGTATTACCATGAGGTTTTCTAGCATTGTCACTTTCAGGCCTAGAAACATTTCTGTGACTTTTAAAAACAGAAATCCGCAGACCAGAAGTCTTTTCTGTGTATCAGACACATTTTGGCTCTTTGAAACTACACTAAGCCAAGCCTAGGAAGCAGTGTGATGATGGTCTGTAAAAATGAGAGAGGGAAAGGGTGTGAAAAGCTGAAGAGAATTCTGCGAAGAAGTTAAGAGGATTGAGGGTATGTTCAGATAATGTTCTGGCTTAACATAATGCAAGTATCCATTTTCTCCTTCCTGCATGGGTAGATGTGGTTTCTCTTTACATTTAGGCATTGCAGAAACTGCATATTTTTATTATCTCAATAAGTTCTGACCTTTAGTCTTTCAAGCTCAGTTCATATACAGATTTTGAGAACATTTTCTTTGTGAATTCTGGGTTTATTTAGAATCTCTTCTTGCTCTTATTCCATTCTATCCTAATTCTGCTGCTTCTTTTGGGGAGCAGACACTTGCACAATTTTCTCCTGCTAGTTTTATTTTTTTTTTAAGATTTTATTTATTTATTTGAGAGAGAGTGAGCAAGCTGCAGGGGGTGGGGCAGAGGGAGAGGGAGAAGCCAACTCCCTGAAGAGCAGGGAGCATGACACGGGGCTTGATCCTGGGACTTCAGGATCAAGATCTGAGCCAAAGGCAGATGCTTAACTGACTTAGCCACCCAAGCACCCCTCTCCTAGTTTTAGCCGCAATTTTTCATAACTAGAGCATAGCACTTCTCCTTCATCTAATGACTTAGACATATGGTGCATCATCTCTCCAGTGCTGCTAATAGCTTACTTCCCTCCTTCTCTGTACTGGTGAGTCTTAGGCTTGATGGCAAGGGGCCTTGGAGTTCCAGGTTAAAACAAATGCAGGCCTGGGGCGGCTGGGTGGCTCAGTCGTTAAGCGTCTGCCTTTGGCTCAGGTCATGATCCCAGGGTCCTGGGATTGAGCCCCGCATCGGGCTGCCCCCTCAGCGGGAGCCTGCTTCTCCCTCTCCCACTCCCCCGCTTGTGTTCCCTCTCTTGCTGTGTCTCTCTCTGTCAAATAAATAAATAAAATCTTTAAAAAAAACCCAAAAAACAAATGCAGGCCTGTCCTGGAATAGAATATACAGTTCTTACGAGTTTTAGAGGAAAACATAAGACCATACAAAAACTTAAGAAAATTTATATTTAAATCAGGTTGCTTTAGGGCCTATTGATAGATTTACGAGGAAATTTGCTTTTTCTTCTCTCGATATTATTTCTAGAGAAAAGTTTGAAAAAAACACAGCACTAAATGGACTAAACAATCAACTGTTTATTCTACAAGTAATTGTTGAATTCCCACATGGTGCCAAGTAATGTATGGGTGCTTTGGGATATGCAGAGATGAAAGAGACCAAGGCCCTGCTCTCAAAAACTGTACAGTTTAATTGAAGAAGGTTGAGAAGATTATGCAGAGTACATTGGGGAAAAAGGAAGTAAGTGGCAAAGTAAGCTTAGAGGTAGATCAGAAAAGGCCCCTTAGAAAAGAAAGTGGTGCTTGAACTGGACCTCAGAAGTTGGGGAAATACTTGACCTTGTTGGAGGGTATCTGCTAGGAACTGCAGGCCAGTGAGTATGGCTGAAGCCTAGGATTATAGAAGAGGATTCGGCAGCCTTGGTCCAGTAGCTGTAGATGTGGTCATTTAGCATGGGCAAGCCAAATGAAGAAGTTTAAGCGAGCATTAACCAAATCAAGAAGAACTTATTTAGTGTAATGAGTTTGAACTCCTATAATTATAACATTAGCATTGGGTTCCTTACTACGGTGCTTTAAGTGCATTATCTCATTTAATCCTTACAAGTCTTTGAGGTATTCTTACCTAATAAGGAAACTGAAGTTTGGAGAGATTAAGTAACTTTCTCATGGCCACATCACTAGTAAAAGGCATACAAGGAACTCAGAAACTCTGATTTCAGAACCTGCACTCCTACTAAGTATGAGGCATTGAGGGAGCTGCTGAAGGGCTTTAAAGAATGAGGCAACATTGTCTGTTCTGTGTTTTATTAAGGTCCCTTAGGTGTCATTGAGTTCCAGTATTAGAATCCAGTATTAGATTCATCTATCACTTCACAGAATCATCTTTACTAATCATTGTAATAGAGCTACCTTCAAACACATAAGAGCAATAGGAGAACTTACTTAGGCGGAGAAACTCCAGAAATAGTCACTATCACCCAAAGTGGGTGCAGCAGTTTTAAAGTATAGTTGTCTCTCTTGCTCACCTTACAATGACTAATTTTCTGTGCCAATATATATGTTACAGTATTGTATAACAGAGGGCAGGAGGCACAGGAATCTCATACTGAGATAGCAAAACAAAATCTTTTTTGTCAGTATTTTGGTTTGGTGTGGATTTAGAATAAATTCATCTGCTTAAGAAATATTTATTGAACATACTTGTGTGCTAGGCACAAGGATACATCAGTGAACAAAATGACAAAAATGGAACTCACATTCTAGTTACTGAATTACAGTATTTATACTGAAGCACTAGTATACTACAAGCAAATATAAATGTTAGACAGTTAATGATGATGTTAGGGGCTAAGTGCAAATCTAGGTTCAAATTTAAGATTCCAAATTAGCATAATTTGTATCTTAATAGAAATTAAACTAAACCAGTGGTCCAAACAGCTTAAACTATTGGCAGTGTATCAAAATTGCTCTCCTCTATTAAAGAATCACAAGAGACAGCTTCTCTGTTTGGATGCTCTGTAAATGTGTATGTTAG
Organism: Leptonychotes weddellii; assembly: GCF_054177405.1. NCBI lineage: Eukaryota > Metazoa > Chordata > Mammalia > Carnivora > Phocidae > Leptonychotes > Leptonychotes weddellii. Next base: position 58,319,499 of record NC_138378.1, read on the forward strand.
CTTTGATAGATGTAATAAGTCCTTATAGTTATTACTGAGCTTATAACAATTTAAATTCTGCCTCTATGGTTCTCATATCATTCCTTAAGCAAATGGATTGAAAATCAGATAACAGAAATGTGTCAGTTTGTGTCATAACCCTCAGTTTCACATAGCTGAACCTAGTGTCTTAGGGTTTTTTTCTCAATTATTGTTAGTAATTTCCCAGCATCAGGGCTAAGGAAATATAAACCAGGACATACAAATTAACACTTATGACAGAAATTTATTTGAATCAATTATTAAATCAGTAGCATGTTTTGAACTCCAGTCAGAACTATGAAGGAAAAAAAGAGACATAATATGACTTTGAACTAAGTGGGTTTTTTAAATCACTATTTGGGTGGATCTCATGACTCTTAATGACAAATGAATTTCAACTAGAAGTGAATTATTTGCTTAAACTAAATAGTGTCAGAGAAAATATATACAAAAGACCCAAATTTTTATTCTTTATGAACTGGATATGGTGGTAACCTAGCTAATAGTATGTTTTTAAAAACACAGAGCTACATTTTAAATAGCTAAGGTATTATCAGTGAAAAAATAACATGAAGTGTCATCAATTGTGACAATAAACAAGTAAGTCTTCAGTTTAATTTTAATACTAAAACAGATGGGGTACTCTAAATAAAAATTGTAAAGTCTACACAGAGAGTTTTTGTTGTATTTGTTCTAAGAAGTTCAAGATTGTACCTTGGTCAAATGATCGATAATAAGGTATTCTTGATTACTGAGTGTTTGGGGTCATTTCTCTTGCAGTTAGACATTTTTCTAGAGCTAATTGGCAAGGTATGGGAAGCATACTTAAAATGTTTGAAACCAAACAAATTACATATAGATAAAATTCTTTTGCAGGGAGGCTTTCGGTTTCATAAAGTTAATTTCATGTGGGAGAGTTCAAATTAATTTGGTTATAATAAATCTATACAAGAAATAAATGTGTTTAAGGTACACTTTTCCTGTCCTTCTACTGTTACAAAAATAGTATCTAATTTTATCATTTTAAATATTTGGAAACTAAGAAGAGAAGTGGTGTTCATGCAGCTTTCTTATGTTGTCAGGATAAGCCTCACCAATTTTCTTTAGTTTTAGGTATTGTTTTTAAGAAATATGACTCCTTGAATTCTAATGAAAGTTTACTATAGGAAGTTAAGCTAGAGATACACTAACTTTTTTGATAAGATTTTATAGGTACTTCATTTATAAGATTATAAATTTTCTGAAATTTTTTCCTAATTATGCTTTTCAGTGTTAGATTCTCCCTCACCATCACCTCCTTTTTTTTTTTTTTAATGAAATTGGAAACAAGGTAGACCTTTTTTTATTAAAAGAAAAATTATTTCATGGAACAGGAAACTCTCTGTCAGGGCTTTTGCATAATGCCAATCAAGATTTGCCCTGCACAGGGCCACTTGGCTGAGGCAGTGAGTGGGGTCTGAAATTCAGCCCACGCTCCAGTCTTCAAGCTGTGTGCCTTCGTACAGGGAAGCATTCACCTGGAGGCAGACTTGCTTTTTTTCAGTTCACACAGAGATACAATATGGGCTAGAGTCTGAATCTTTTCTTCTTCAAAGACATGTTAGAATACTGAACTCTATCAAATTATAGTCAGGTCTCATTCTAAAAGACTAGAATTGGAGAGATCTTTTCTTGCTTATGACATGAGAAACACTGATTCATACTCTTTTTACTTACTGTTCTTTCTGCCTTGAAATACTTTTCCTTCGGATATCTTCTTTTTCTCATCTCCCTGAATCTTTGCTCAATGCTTGCTTCTTCTTGAAGCTTTCTCTAACCTCTGTATTTAAAGTGCGGTCACCCTTCCCAACACTCTCTATCCCCCTTTCCGCGTAGTTTCTCTCCCTCATGTTTGTCACCTTGTGACATACTGTGTTTTAATTATTCCTTTGTGTTCTGAGAGGTTAGGGGTTTTCCTGTTTTGTTTTTTGCTATATTCCCACAGCCTGGAATGATGTCTGACTCAAAACAGGATACTCGTTTTATTGAGTGAATAACAGAATAGAGAATTTCCAGTATATTCTGTAAATCCTGCAGAGTTTCCTACTTTAGTCATGGATACTTAGTGAATATTAATGATTGATGATTGATAGAGTACAAATTGAAGGCTTAGATTCTGGAAGTAGACTACTGAGAGGTTCAAGTTCCACCCCCCCCCCCAGTTTTTTTCATTTTTAAGATGGAAATACTAATAGCACCCACATCATAAAGTTGTGAGGATTAGATGAGTTAATAAATACTCAGAACATGCCAAGCCCATTGATACCCAACATTAGTAATTGGTGATAATTAGCTTAATCTAAGGAAAGGAGGGCAAAGAGGTCATATACTTTATTATTGACATATTTATTTAGGACCTACTATTGTTCCAGGCATTGTGGAACATAGGGGATAAGACAGGTTCCTACCTTAATTGGGAAGGCATTCATAGAGACTCTTGTTTCACAAGGTCACAGTTTATTGAAGGGGAAAGAGTTGTAGTATGATATGCTCTTTCATAACAACCATCTTCTGATTTACATACATCTGTTTGGTAAAGTCAGTAACTTTTTCTGTCTTCACAGAGTTTATGGTCAAGTTGGGGAGAAAACAAGTCAATATCTTTATGGCTTTATTATCTAAAATAACTTTATAATTAGGTATTACAAATAAAATGGAAAACGGGGTAATAATTTTCTGGCTTTGAGATAGAAATGGGAAGTTTCATATCTGAATCTTATTTTAAACATCCTTTGTAATCTAAAATTTCTAAATATATTCTAACTTTTCCTTCACATTAGATTATACCATATTACTTTTATTTAATTACAGTTATTCAGAATAATAGATCACCAAGATGGAGAAGAACTTCTAGCAGAAAGGTAGATATGAGAGCATAATGACTTTATCTGGAGTAGAACCTGCTGATTTTACCATCCTTTTAAAGCTCATTTTCCTTATGGAATATCCATAATTATGTTTGACCTCCTATGAAGGCTATAGTACTTGTGGGCTCATATATAATTATGATTAAAAACATTACTAATACTTTTGTGCCAGCAATAATTATTTATTTAGCATTTGTAAATTCACATGATCTAGACTGACCAAATACACATATTTTTAACTCCTGTAACTAGTATGTAATTAATGAAGTACTTCATAACTGCAGATATGCACAGATAAAGATATTTTTTAAATGCTAAAAAGGGTAGGGGCGCCTGAGTGGCTCAGTCGGTTGGGTGTCCAACTCTTGGTTTTGGCTCAGGTCCTGATTTCATGGGTCATGGGAGTCTGCTTCGATATTCACTCCCTCTGGCCCTCTCCCTGCTTGCGCTCTCTCCCTTTCTCTCTTTGTCTCTCTCATTTTCTCTCAAATAAATAAATCCTTTTCTTTTAAGGTAAAAATGCTAAGAAGTAATAATGCCTTAGTGTACATTTTTAGTTAATTACAGTTGACCCCTGAACAATGCGGGGGTTAGAGACCCCTGCCTCCTTCCCCTATGCAGTTAAAAAAATCCATGTATAACTTGATTCCCCAAAAACTTAACTACTAATAGTCTATTGTTGACTGGAAGCCTTAGTGATGACATACACAGTTGATGAACACATATTTTGTATGCTTTTGTATGCTTTATGAATAACATACTGTCTTCTTACAGTAAAGTAAGCTAGATATTAAGAAAATCATAAATTTTATTATCTACAGTACTTCTCAGTTCTCCTTATTTGATACTATCTACAAAACTGTTCATAATTTTAAGTGAACAAAAACAGATTGCAGAATAATATGTCTCATTTTGTTTAATGTGTGTGTGTATGTATTTAAGTAAAAGAATATACACCAACCCTTAACATTGGTTACCTTTGCAAATACTTATAATAGCCTCTCTTTTATAAAGAACATTAATATTGTTACTCTTTTCCTTTTTCAGAATCTGATATTGATGCTGCCACTGCAATGATGCTTTTAAATACTTCTCTAGAACAAGGCATTTTAGAATGTAAGCAATCATCCCATTCTTCCTAAAATACATTTTTGTGAGTGCTTTATCAAATGTAATTTAGAATGCAAAATATTTAAATATTATAGGCAAAATTGTTTTTTCCAACTAAGTTATGTTTTCTTTTGAATTACTTAGTTTCTATTTTATTATATTTCCATTAATATATGTGAGCAGTTATGAGATTGAAGTTAATACTGTGATAGATATTTTTACATGGACCAAGAAACAAAGAAATAATAACATGTATAGAAATTAAGGTTGAGAATTTAAAAGTAAAAATGAAAGCCATAAATAAGAAAATATAGGAAAATATATTTATAACCTTGGAATTGGAAAACCCTTCAGATACAAAGTGCAAAATCCATAAAAGAAAACATAGGTAAATTTAATTAAACATCAAAATTTTGTAGTTCTGACAATAAAAAATATATATAAGAAAAGTCACACAAGGAAAACACTGAGAACATTTTTTTACTATGTATATAACAAACAAATGGTTAATATTGAGTATATGTATATAAAAGGACGCTACAAGTAAGAAATAAGAAAAATGTTCAGAAAAGCCAAGAAAATACATGAATTAGGTGGGCTCAGGGAAGGAAATAAAGTGAACAATACACATTTGAAAAGATAGGCAACTTCTCTAGAAGACAGGGAAATGCAAAATGAAACAATATTGAGATACTACCTTTTTTTGTCCATGAGATTATGAAAAATTAAAATGATTGATAATATTAGGTGTTAATTGTGGGAACTGGATATTGTCATACACTGTAAGATGTAAATTAGTACAACCATTTTGGAACACAATTTGAAAATACAGCTACAAATGCAAAGCAAAACCACAGTGAGATCTCATGCCAGTCAGAATGTCTAGTATCAAAAAGACAAGAAATGACAAGTGTTGATGAGAATGTAGAGAAAAGGGAACCTACTGTTGGTGGGAATGTGAATTGGTGCAGCCACTGTGAAAAACAGTATGGAGGTTCCTCAAAAAACTAAAAATAGAAGTACCATACTATCCTGTAATTCCACCTCTGGATATTTACCTGAGGAAAATAAAAACACTTAATTCGAAAAGATACATGCACCCCTGTGTTTATTGCAGCATTATTTGCATAACCAAGATAGGGAAGCAAACAACCTCTGTCCATCAGTAGATGAGTGGATAAAGATGTGATATATATACACAATGGAATATTACTCCGCCATAAAAAAAGAATGAAATCTTGCCATTCTTGACAACATAAATGGACCTAGAGAGTTTTATGCTAAGTGAAATAAGCCAGAGAAAGACAAATTCCATATGATTTCACTCATATGGAATCTAAAAAACAACAAATGAACAAACAAAAAACAAATGGACACCTGGATGGCTCAGTCCATTAAGTGCCTGACTCTTGATTTTGGCTCAGGTCATGATCTCAGGGTCGTGAGATGGAGCCCTGAGATGAGGCTCCATGTTCAGTGCAGAGTGTGCTTGTCCCTCTCCCTCCCCATCTGCCCGTCTCCTCACTTGTTCTCTCTCTCTCAAATAAATAAAAATCTTAAAAAAAACAAAAAACAAAAAATGGGCACCTGGGTGGCTCAGTCAGTTAAGCATCTGCCTTTGGCTCAGGTCATGATCCCAGAGTCCTAGGGCCTGCTTCTCCCTCTGCCTGTCGCTCCCCGCACTCTCTCTGTTAAATAAATGAGTAGAATCTTAAAAAAAAAAAACAAACCAGACTTATAAATACAGAGAACAAACTGGTGGTTGCCAGGGGGAAGGAGGGTGGGGGGATGAGTGAAATAAGTAAAGGCAATTAAGAGGTTACAAATTTCCAGTTAAAAAATAAATCACAGGGGGTTAAAAAGTACAGCATAGGGAATATAGTCAATAATATTGTAATAACTATATGGTGACTACACAAGGTGAGCATTACATAATGTATATAGAATTATCAAATCGCTATGTTGTACTCCTAAAACTAATATAAGATTGTATGTAAACTATACTTCAGTTAAAAAAAAAAAAACAATTATAATTTGAAATGTATATATTCTTTTACTTAATAATTCTGTTTCTTGGTATTCTAGAATATTTGCATATGTGTAAGAAGAAGCGTCTAGAATGATTTTCATTGCAATATTATTCACAGTACTGAAAAATTGGGAAAACCTAAATATCAATAAGAAAATGGTTAGCTCAACAGTGGCACATTCCTATTGAAGCATTCTGTACGAACAGCTCAAAACAATTATATTTTTCATGGAAAGGTCAAGACATATCATTAAGTGATTTTAAAATATTTCAAGTTAATACCTACAGGATGATATGTGGTCTAAGTAAAAAAAGAAACAAGTGAACAAAAACCTACAGAACATTACTAACCCTAAAGCACTTACTACTCAGTAGTGATATAGTAGTTTAAATGGCCTTTTCTTGCAATCGAATGCATTTGACCTATTGATGGAAGTTTTCTTTTCCACAGGTGAGAAGCCTCTTCCTCTTAAAACAGCAATGCAAAAAAAGAGGAGTTATGGCAATGCATTTAATCATCCCAGTAGTGTGCGATTGCAAGAGAGTGATTCTTTGGCCACAAGCATTGATCCAAAAGAAGACCACAATTACAGTGCAAGCAGCATGGCAGCACAGCGCTGTGCGTCCAGGTCTAGTGTGTCTTCTCTGTCCTCTGTGGATGAGGCATATGAATTTATCCCAAAGAGCAGCCATGTGGGAAGTGATGGCAGTGAAGGATTTCACAGTGAAGAAGATACAGATGTTGATTATGAAGATGATCCTCTTGGAGACAGTGGCTATGCATCACAGGCTTGTGCAGATGCCTCTGAAAAAGGGCAGCCAGGCAAAAAGATGCGCAAACAGTTATGTCAAGAAATTGATGAGGAGCTCAAAGAGGCAGCTGGATCTCTGCTCCACCTTGCTGGAATCCGAACATGTCTGGGTTCCCTAATAAGTACTGCGAAGACACAAAATCAAAAGCAGCGGAAAAAATAGAAATACTTATTAGTGTGAAATTATTTTAAAGTGTGGCAATACTCTTCTACTTAATTCTTTACAAGGGATATCAAAGCCATAATGGACTTCTTTTGTTTTAGGGTGGGGGAGGGGTGCTAATTACTTGTTTATTTCACAACATGTTTGTTTTAATTTTTATTAAATAATTGCTGTTAGGATCATGCCCAACCATAGATACGCTGCCAAGTCCTAAAAGCATAATATTTGTGATAAGTGTGTCTAAGATTTGGAAATTTTTATATAAGAAAATCCACAGCCTGTGTCTTAAAACTTGTAGGAAAAATCTTTTATTCTGTTTATGTGTTAAAGTGTAAGAATTGGCAACTCTGTAACTTTTTTTCATTTTCTTTTCCAATCATTTGTAATTAACTGTAGTTGCTGATCCAGCTAAAAATGTTGCTGATGTCTTTCTCACATACTTCTCTCTGGACACATGCAATCCAGTAGAATGAGATTTGGATTTTTTTATTTTGTCTTAATTTTAGTTTTTAATTATTTTTCGCTGAAGCGTGGACAAAGTTGAATATAAATTGGAAAAGGTCCTTTTGCTAAGTGAAAGCTCCTTTTGGCTACATAGGCAGGAAGTATAACAAAGAGTTCTGAAATTTAGAAAAGGCAGTTTTGTGGTAAAATTTCTAATAAGAACACTCCCAATTCCTATTATAATATTATCTTTGAATTTTTTTTACTTCCCAGATGTTGCATAACATTTATTGGGGCCTTTTGTTCATTCCCAAAGTGCTTTGCAACCATTGTTTGAATTTTAGCCACTAGCTGTCTTTGTTGAGTAAAAATAACCCAGTGAGAGAGGATATAGCCATAAAGTATGTTATGGAGTTAACACTCATTTTGACACACTTTTTGCAATAAGAGAATCTTTTATTTGTTGTTAAATGGACTGCATTCTGGGAATTTTGTAGTAGGAATGGAGTGTGACCTAATATAGACATTTTGAATACTTACTACTTATGTCCTCTTAAATAAAGATAGATCATTTAGGAAAAAACTTCTGTCCAAGGTTTGTATGAATTAAGTTTGTATGTATTCCTAATTAAATTTAAAAGGATTTAACAAAACTGTAGAAACCAAGTACCTTCATGAGTTTGAAAATTCATATAAAATTAAATCTTATACAGTACACCCTTTGGGGGAGGCATTATAATACGTATGTGCCATTTATTCCATGCTAAAAGATTTTATATTGCTGTTCCAAAGGTGCATTGACTAAGGCATTTTAAGCATTTGAACAAATCTGCTCTATGAGACATTTTTTCATATCATTTTTATAGTTTGACTATATTAATTTAGAAAGAACACAGGATACATTAGTAAAACTAAACTTATTATATATTTTTTTTTTACAGTGATAGAAGCAACTTTCCAAAAGTTCAGTCTTATCTCTTGGTGCATTCTGTTTTATAACAATGACCTTGTTTTCATTTTTCTGATAATTTCTATGTACATATACATACATACATAGGCTCATGATTTTGGTTGGTTACTTTCAGCTGTTTCTATGACTAAAGCATTTTCTTGGATTTTTTTTTAAGAGGTATTTTTATTTTAACTTGTAAATTTTATTTGGGCAAAACTGTTGAATGAGAAGCATAATGAAAACATCTTTTTCAATTGGCAAAACTTTAAGCCAGAGCCAGGGATAACAACATTAATATTATCTGTCCCGTTTCCATGTTAATTGTAATTGAACTTGGATAGCCACATTAATAGAATCAGTGCTGTTGAAATACAGTAATTTTTAAATTTGTTGATAATGAAAAATAGTTTTTAAGTATGCAGGATGAGGTATTTGGGATTGTTTTTTTTCTTCTTCATTTTTGTCACCTCTGCTACAGAAAATGGCTAATCCAAGTTAACACCTTTTACATGGACAGTGACTATAACACACCAAAAAATGCTTATACCACAGTATAAATAGTATACAGATTATAAAAATCATTTCAATAACAGTATCTTAAAGCTCTTTATGGTGGCCCTCTGGATAGACCTTAGTAACAGTGTGTTTCAGTGACCTGGTTCCAGTTTATTTTGTTCTACTGAAATTCTGTACCACAGATGTTCTCTCTGGTTCCTGTCCATTAGATAATTACTCTTTGTAAGCAGAGGAGGATGATTTAAGATAAGGAGGGGGAGAGTTGTTCCCCCTTTAAGAGGGATCTTCAAAATTATTTTGGCTTAATATAAATAACAATAATTCTTTAAACTTAATATTCTCTCCCTCTTCAAATTTAAAAGTTTAAATGCATCACTAGCAAAGACAATGAATGCTTTCATACTAAAAGCTAATGGGAAGAAGTCATATGGTATTTTACACTTAATATACAGAATTCAGTGCATCACTTTTTCCATTTGCTGATTTACTGAGGCAGTTGTTTTCAAGGGGAAGTACTTTTTTAATTATGATTCCCCCATTATTACTTTCATAGATATTATGATCCCATTCGTCAGGTGTGTTGAGATAAATAACCACCCAATTAAGGAAAGTCATTTCAAGTCCTATGGACTGGAAATTGTATTTCTGATAATATATTAATAAGAAATTATACTGTAATAGAAACAGTTTGGCAATTCCAGAGAGGTTATATATGTTCCAGCATATTTTAAGACTGTGATTTAAGCTAACATAATTTGCCTTACATCAATATAAATTGTTACAACCGATTCTAGTTTACAATAGATTTCTAGTGAAGTTTTGAGTCAGCACAATTAATCTTCATCTTTCCCATCCCAAATAGAATCAGTGTTTCTTGAATATAGATTTTTGAAATTTATTTGTGCAATATATTACTAGATTCATTAATATTTTATTTTACCTTTCAAATTCAGAGAAAGAAAACATTACTTGTATTCATGGAAAAGCTAATTATTGGTGGATTGCCTCCTTTTTTCCACCTTTGAGCCTTTCCTTTCCTCCCTATAGCCAGCATGACTTCTCTTAACTTAGATTCCCCTGTATATAGTAAGGCTTAGAATATATATATATATATTTTTTGCTACTTTCTGAGGCATTATGTAAAAGGTTCATATTAGGTGGTCAGTTAAATATATGTAAGCACGAATTCAAAGGTAGAGAAAGTGTTGAGGGAATGTGTGTGTCTTCGTAGACCAGGAGGCTTTTCCTAGCAGTTTAATCAACAGATGTGAATAATTCACAAAGCTGTAAAGACTTTTGTCTTAAATACTTACAGTAACTTAACAACCATTTGTGAAGACCACACATTTAATTAAAGGCTTTCTGGTTTACATATACTTTACAGTTGTTTTTTTTTTGTTGTTAGTTTGAAATGTGTAAGCTTTGATTTAAAGTTTACTTCACTATATTAATGATGTACTCAAAGTATTTATTGAAAGACAAAGTAGAGTATTTTAATGTTATACCTGCCATTTTTTCTTAAAGCACATTTATTTCTGCATCTAACTGCCATTGCCATTGTTGTACATTTCTTATTAAACTAAGTGCTTAATTTTAAGTATTATGTTGTCATCATATAGTGTATAAAAATGTATAATTGCCAATTCACTGTAACTACTATTTATTTTTAAATGAAAGTGTAAGAATGCTTTCTGATTCAAGAAATTTGAGTTATTAAACTGGTTTCCTTATCCTCTTTTCTAATGTAGCATAAAAATTGCCCTGAGTTTGAGTTATAACTGCCAGTAGATGACCAGTCACAAGTGAACCACTTCTCAGTTGCCAGTCTTTGTTCATATTAAAAGCAGCCTAACAGATATTTAGTTTTTGTATCTAATCTCTGATGATTAAAGTGTTTATAAAGTTTATTTTTACCAAAGAAATGCAATTCATTATGATAAAGTATTGCAGAATAAACCTTGTTTTATAACATTGGTGTACTTTCTCTGTCCTTTTGGGGTGGGTAGTGTAGATGTAAGTGGCTCATACTTACACATACACATGCCCTTTCCCTTTTGGTGTTACAAAGTTGAAGTCATACAAATGAAAAATAAAGTTTCAATTTCAGAATTTTTAAAAGTCAAAAGTATTGTTTTTCCTGGTTTTTACAAGCCATTTTAATCATTTTGAAAGCTAAAATAGTGTTAATTACATTATTCTCTTCCTGAAGATGAACTTCTTTTCCTGTGCATATATATATATGGGATATTTTGAAATGTAAGAAAAATTGAGCAGATTATGAAATTAAGATTATTTCTAAATATAGTAGTTGTTACTTCAACAATTCCCAGTAGTACCATGTGTTTAAAAATTGGGGCATCCATTATAAAATGAAATAATCTACAACCAATATCTTAATTTTATTTTATTTTTTTAATTTTTTTAAAGATTTAATTTATTTGACAAAGAGAGATAGTGAGAGCAGGAGCACAAGCAGTGGGAGAGGGAGAAGCAGGGAGCCCGATGCGGGGCTCGATCCCAGGACCCCAGGATCATGACCTGAGCCGAAGGCAGACGCTTAACGACTGAGCCACCCAGGCGCCCCCCAATATCTTAATTTTAATCCCCCCACCCCCCACTTCCCTTTGAAATTCTGTGCCGGTAATTTAAATGGTATTAGCTATGTAGAGTTGTTTTTTTAAAAGGAGTCAAATGAGACAGCCATATTGATTTAAACTACCACGTTCTCTAAGCCCTAACTCCTTCCAAAGCACCTTTTTGATAGACAGAATTTTACCAAACATAGGTATTTGCAACTCATGTATTTATTCCTTAAGAGTTTTATTCTCGGGCGCCTGGGTGGCTCAGTTGGTTAAGCGACTGCCTTCGGCTCAGGTCATGATCCTGGAGTCCCAGGATCGAGTCCTGCATCAGGCTCCCTGCTCAGCAGGGAGTCTGCTTCTCCCTCTGACCCTCCCCCCTTCTCATGTGCTCTCTCTCTCTCAAATAAATAAATAAAATCTTAAAAAAAAATTTTATTCTCACTATTGCATTCATCTAGCTCATACTAGTTCTGAAGGGGGAAGAAATATATACCATTTTTAGAGAAATAACTTACTAAAATATGGGTTAAAACATTTAGTCTTTCCCTCAAGAATTTCGGGACATGCTAATTTGCTAGCTGTTTTTTTTTAACCAGAAATAAAGCTTGCAAAAATTTAAACTGTTGAAAATCTTTAAGAATGAAAACAATTATTAATCTTAGTGTTACTATGTTTCATGAAAAAAAAATTTTTTTTTAAAGATTTTATTTATTTGACAGAGAGAGACACAGCGAGAGAGGGAACACAAGCAGGGGGAATGGGAGAGGGAGAAGCAGGCTTCCCGCGGAGCAGGGAGCCCGATGCGGGGCTCGATCCCAGGACCCCGGGATCATGACCTGAGCCGAAGGCAGACGCTTAACGACTGAGCCACCCAGGCGTTCCCTCATGAAATCTTAAATAGAGAACTGTTAGAAGCTGTCAGCTGCAAATTGAAATAGCCATGTGTTACACATGTGTTTGATAGTTGTGTTCCAAAAGTTTGTTTACAAACGCATTCTTGGAGGAGGCATTTTTCAGTGAACTCAAGGCAAGTTAGGAAGCCTTATTTACCTCATAATGTAGTGGATAAACAACCCCTTTTTAACTAAAAGTGATTCTTACACAAAATTTTTGTATAAATGGATTTACTTCCATTATAGATTTTCCTCAACTTTGAGATTTTGGTTCAAGTAAATACTTAGAAATCAATCTTGTGGGGAAAATTTAATAAAAGCAGAAACTAGCAATTGGACAGAAAGGAGACATTGTAGAGAATATTAACGTAGGGGAGATTTTAGAACCCAAGAGTTCTTTTTTTTTTTAAGATTTTATTTATTTTTGGAGGGGGGGGGCATGGTGCTCCATGCAGGGCTCCAGGCAGGGCTTGATTCCAGGACCCCAAGACTATGGACCTGAGCTGAAACCAAGAGTTGGTCAGCTCAACCAACTGAGCCACCCAGGCGCCTCTAATGGCTGAGGATTCTTTTTTTAAGGTTTTTTTCTTCGATTTTATTAATTTGAAAGAGGGAGTGCCCGGTAGGGGAGCTGGGCAGAGGGAGAGAAAAGCCGACTCCACGCTGAAAGCAGCACAATGCGAGACTCCATCCCACAACCCTGAGATCATGACCTGAGCCAAAACCAAGAGTCCAACGCTTAACCGACTGAGCCACACAGGCACCCCAATGGTCGAGAATTCTTAAATGGAGACTGCAGCCATATAAAGTACTCTGCAGTGTAACTAAATTTATATGGTGATCTTGTATATCAGGAAAGGAATTGAGAAAAAATTCCACACCCTTGGTAAACTGAGCATTTTTTCAATCAGGTATTTCAGTGCCTAATCCCAAGCATTGAGCTTTAATTGTTGGATATACAATATGCACTAAGAAGTAAAAATAGACAATCTCTCTCCAAAAAAATGTAAATGCAATTATGAATTGTGATGATTGCCATGAAAGTAAGGGATAGGGAGCTATGAAAACATTTAATCTAGGGTTTAGGGGAGGCTACCATGAAGAATGTGATTTAAGCTGAGATCTAGAAGAAACAGGTATTGGAACTGAAAGCATAGTTTATTGTTCTGGGCAAGGGCAACAGCAATCACTGAGATCCTGGGATAGAAGAGAACAGGAGATTTTTGGTGAACTAAAAGGCTAATAGTGTGGCCACAAAGGAAAAGAGCTGGCGCCAGGTCCTGCAAAGCCATGTAAAAGATTTGGGCTTCTAAGAACCTTAGGGAAACTATTGAGGGTGTAGGCATTTAAGAAATCACCCTGATATGTTGACTTGCAGCCATAATTGAGTGACAGGACCAAACTTAAGCTCCTCTGTAAACAACCAGAAAACTGGACAGTATATGAAAAAAAAAAGTATGAAACATTTTTTGACAAGATCAGTTAGAGTGATATACCTCTAGCCAGATTAATTAATGGGAAAAAAGGAGGACCCAAATTAGCAAAATCAGAAATGAAATGAGACATAAGGACAGATCCTATAGATATTAAAAGGACAACAAAACTTTATTAAGAACTTAATGCCAATAAATTCAACAATTTAGATGAAATTAACAAATTTCTTTTTTTAAGATTTTTTATTTATTTATTTGAGAGAGAGAGAGCGTGAGAGGGGGTAGGGTCAGAGGGAGAAGCAGACTCCCTGCCGAGCAAGGAGCCTGATGCGGGACTCGATTCTGGGACTCCAGGATCATGACCTGAGCCAAAGGCAGTCGCTTAACCAACTGAGCCACCCAGGCGCCCTAAATTAACAAATTTCTTAAAAGATATTGTAAATTACCAAACTTAAATCAAGAAGAAATAGAAATCTAAATAATCGTGTACTTATTTGTAATTGAGTTAATAATTATTAGTAATTAAAACTACAACAAGATGCAACAGCAAAAGCACAACCAATGAAAGAAAAAATTGGTAAGTTGGACTTCACTAAAATTAAAAACTTAGGTTCTGTGATCACGTTATTGTCAAGAAAATGGAAAGACAAGCTACAGCTTGGGGGAAAATATTTGCAAAGCACATAATAATAAAGAACTGGTATCAAAAATACATAAAAAGCTCTTAAAAATCAACAATAAGAAAACAACACAATTTAAAAATGAGAAAAATATCTGGACACTTCACCAAAGAAGATAAACAGATGGCAAATAAACATATGCAAAGACAGTTCAACATCATGTCATTAGGGAAATTAAAACATTAAGATATCACCACACACCTATTAAAATGGCTAAAGTGCAAAACACTGACAAGAGCGTGGAGTAACAGGAACTCATTCATTTCTTCTGGGAATGCAAGATACTGCCACTTTGGAAGAAAGGTTGGTGGCTTCCTACAAAATAAACATACTCTTACTGTATGATCCAGCAGTTATGCTCCATGGCATTTCCCCAAATGAGTTCCCCAATTTCCCCTGCACACAATTCTTTTTTTTTTTTTTTAAGATTTTATTTATTTATTTGAGAGAGAGAGAGCGAAAGAGAGAGTGCACAAGCAGGGGGGAGAGGGAGAAGCAGGCTTCCTGCTGAGCTGGGAGCCCAACATGGGGCTTGATCCCAGGACCCTGGGACCATGACCTGAGTTGAAGGCAGATGCTTAACCAACTGAGCCACCCAGGCGCCCCCCTGCACACAACTCTTATAGAAGCTTTATTCATGGGGCGCCTGGGTAGTTTAGTTGGTTAAGCATCCAACTTGATTTCAGCACAGGTCATGATCTCAGGGTTGTGAGATCGAGCCCCACATCAGGATCCATTCTTGGCGGGGAGTCTGCTTCTCTCTCTCTGTCTCTCCCTCTGCCCCTCCCCCAACTCGCGTGTCTTCTTTCTCTCTCTCAAATAAGTAAATAAATCTTTTTAAAAAAGAAGTTTTATTCATAATTATTAAAAACTTAGAAGCAACCAAGATGTCCTTCAATATGTGAATGGGTAAACAAACTCTAGTATATATCCATGTATCTATATAAACTATAGTAATATCCATACAATGGAATATTATTCAGCCATAAAAAGAAATGAGCTATTAACATCTCTCCAAGGAAGATATACAAATGGACAACAAGCATGTGAAAAGATACTGAACATCACTAATTATTAGGTAAAATGTAGATCAAAACCAGAATGAGATACCACGTCACATCACATTAGGATGGTTAGTATTTAAAAAACTAAAAACAAAGTAACAAGTGTTGGCAAGGATGTGAAAAACCAGTACCCTTGTACATGTTGGTGGAAATGTGAAATGGTACAGTTCCTATGGAAAGTATATGGGAGTTCCTAAAGAAATAAAAAATATATATGATCCAGCAATTACACTTCTAGGCATATACCCCAAAGAAGTAAAAGCAAGGTCTCAAAGTAGTATTTGTATACCCATGTTCATCACAGCATTATTCACAATAGCAAAAAGGGAAGCAACTCAGGTGTCCATTGATGGATGAATGGCTAAACAAAATGTGGTATTATACATACAATGAAATATTATTCAGCCTTAAAAAAGAAGGAAATTTTGACACGTGTTGTAACACAGAAGAACCTTGAGGGTACTATGTTAAGTGAAATAAACAAGTCACAAAAAGATACACACTGTATGATTCCACTCTAGTGAAGTACCTGGAGTCATTTAATTGGTACAAAGTGAAAGAGTGGTTGTTGGGGGTTTTGGGAAGAGGGAAATGGGGAGTTATTTTTTAATGAGCATGGGGTATGAGTTTTGCAAGATGAAAGAGTTCTAGAGATTAGTTGCACAATTGGTTGTACTTAACACAACTAGAAACAAACAAACAAACAAACAAACAAATGAGCTATCAAGCCACAAAAAGACATGGAAGAATATTAAATGCATATTGCTAACGGAAAGAAGCCAATCTGAAAAAGCTACATACTGTGATTCGGACTCTATGACATCCTGTAAAAAGCAAAATTATGGAGACAGGAGAAAGATCAGTGGTTGCCAGGGATTTCAGAGAGAGGGAGACATGAATAGGTGGAGCACAGAGAATTTTTAGGATTTTTAGTGAAACTACACTGTATGTTACCATAACGGTGGATCCATGTCATTATATGTGTGCTGATACAAGATAAAGAGTGACCCCCTGGGATGCCTGGGTGGCTCAGTTGGTTAAGCATCTACCTTCTGCTCAGGACATGATCCCAGCATCCTGGGATCCAGTCGCGCATCGGGCTCCTTGCTCAGCAGGGAGCCTGCTTCTCCCTCTGCCTGCCACTCCCCCTGCTTGAACTCTTTTGTTCTCTCTCTTTCACTCTCTCTGGAAATAAATAAATAAATATTTTTAAAAAAGAGTGACTTCCTAATGTGAATTATGGATTTTAGTTAATAATGACATATTAATATTGACAATTGTCATAAGTGTACCACACTAATGTAAGAGGTTCATAATAGGAGAAACTTGGGGTAGGGAAAAATAGGACTGGAAGCAGGTATATCGGAACTCTCTGTACTTTCTGCTCCATTTCTCTGTAACCTAAAACCACTCTAAAAAGTAAAGTCTATTAGTTAAAAACGAAGTGAAAGAAAAACAAAACAAAAAACCCCCTGCCAACTGCAAGAGCTCCCAATGGCCAAAGCTGGAACCATTTAAGCAAAAAAGTTAACAAAATAGTATTGGCTTATAACCCAAAGTATAAAATAAATATCCACGAGTACACATTGTCACAAATAATGATTGAATAAATTAATAAACGAGGGAAAGGAGGCAAATCTTCCATACAGAAGGATTCCCCATAAATGGTGCAGATACTCCACCCTCAAGAGGGGGAGCTCAACTTTCCTCTTCCTAAGTAGGAGCTGCACATAATGACTTCCTTCCAAAGAGTGCGGTCTGGACTGGGGGTGGAGGAGGAGGTGAGTAACTTTGCAGTGGAGAAGCCTGACAAATGCTACTTTAGCCCAGTGACCTTGGTCAACGTCAATAGTCATAAATTGGGCTCCATGAATGTGCCTACTCTAGGTGCCTCCTAAAAGTGGAATCCTACAACACTTGTCTTCTTGTACCTGGCTTATTTTAACCTTGAGTAATGTTTTCAAGGTTCTCCCATGTGGTAGCATGTATCAGAATTCCATTTCCTTTTTAAGTTTGAATAATTTGTATTGTATATATATGTATATATACATATTATGATTTACATACCATATTTTGTTTACTCATGCATCTGTTGACGAATATTTGGGTTTTTTCCACCTTTTGGCTCTTGGGAATGATAGTATTATGAACATGGGTGTACAACTATCTGTTTAAGTCCTGCCGTCAATTCTTTGGGGTATATATTTAGAAGTAGAATTGCTGGATAAGATGGTAATTACAGCTTTAATTTTTTTTTTTTTTGAGGAACCATCATCCTGTTTTCTAAAATGGCTGCATATTTTGCATTCCCACCAGCAATGCACAAATGTTCCAGTTTTTCCATATCCTCTCCAACACTTGTTCTTTTTCTTTTTTTTTTTTTTTAAAGATTTTATTTATTTATTTGACAGAGAGAGACACAGCGAGAGAGGGAACACAAGTAGGGGGAGTGGGAGAGGGAGAAGCAGGCTTCCCACGGAGCAGGGAGCCCGATGCGGGGCTCGATCCCAGGACCCTGGGATCATGACCTGAGCCCAAGGCAGACGCTTAACCGACTGAGCCACCCAGGCGCCCCTTCTTTCTTTTTTTTTTAATAATAGCAATCCTAATGGAGGTGAAGTAGGGGGTCTCACATTTTTTCATGTCTTGCAAACAGGGACACTGACAGTCTTTTCTTCTAGACTGTATTTTTAAGGCTGCTTGTATAGTGAACAGCCAAGGATGAACAGATAGTGTCTCCCTCCAGACCAGAGAACTGGTTTGGTTGCTGTCCAGTATAATAAAGAAAATGGCTCACTTTGGGGCAAAGGTCAGACATATTTGCTTACACACTTTATAAAATATTAGGGTTTCTTTTTTTTTTTTTTTAAAGATTTATTTATTCATTTGAGAGAGTGAGAATGAGAGAGAGTACATGAGAGGGGGGAGGGTCAGAGGGAGAAGCAGGCTCCTCGCCAAGCATGGAGCCCGATGCGGGACTCGATCCTGGGACTCCGGGATCATGACCTGAGCCGAAGGCAGTTGCTTAACCAACTGAGCCACCCAGGCGCCCAAAATATTTGGGTTTCTTATGTAGCATCCACCTGCTGTTCTGCAGCACCCATGGGCGTAATGAGAACCCATGCGCCTGTGAAGCTCATGTTGCTTGCTGTGCTGTAAGCAATCAATTCCTTTGTCTCTGACCCAGGAGTCTCATGTTTTCTGCTTTCATCCATGCAGCTGTAGCAGGCTAGCTTCTTAGCCGGAAAGTACTATTAAAATCTCACATCCTTCACAGTTCTTGACATTCTTCTGTCTGATAAAAAGCATCTATGAAAAACCTACAGCTAACATCGTACTGAATGGTGAGGGGCTGACTTCTCCCTCCCCCCACCTCCATTGTGAATAAGCCAAGGGTGCCCCCTCTCACCACTTCTATTCAATATTATCTAACCAGTTCAGTAAGGCCAAAAAATAAAATAGAAGGAGGAGAAGGAGAAGAAGGGGGATAACAAAAGGGCATACTGCTTGGAAAGGAAGAAACCATCTTTATTTACAGCCAACATGACTGTGTCAGTAAAAAACCCTAAGGAATCTATAAAAGGCAACTAGAACTAATAAATTTATTTATCAAGACCTCAGGATACTAAGTCAATATTTTCAAAATCAGTTGTACTTCAATATATTACCAATAAACTTGGAACATGAAATTAAAAAAAAAAAATACCATCTGCAGTAGTTTACAAAAAACAAAATACAGAGGAGCAAATTTAAATATCCAATTGTTGCAAAATATGTGCCAGACCTGTGCAATGAAAACTATAAAACATTGCTGAAAGAATATAAGAAGATCTAAATAAATGAACAGATACACTGTGTTTGAGGATTCAAAGACTTAAATATTGTTAAGATGTCACTTCTCTCCAGATTGATCTATACATTCAATTCAATCCCAACCAAAATGTAAAAGGCTTCTTTGAGGAAATTGGCAGGCTGATTCTAAAATTTATATGGAAATGCAAATGACTTAGTATAGCCTAAATAATTGAAAAAAAAAAAAAAGTTGAAAGTCTTGTGCTACCTGATTTCAAAATTTATTATACAGCTATAATAATTAAACAGTATGGTATTTGACATAAGTTTAAATATAGAGATAGATGCAACAGCATAGTCCAGAAATAAAATCTACACATATATGAGCAATTGATTTTTGACAAATGTCCCAAGTTAACTCAAAGGCTTAAGGATAATTTTTTTAACAAATGGTGTTGGAACCATTGGATATACATGTGGGGAATGACAGACCTTGACTCTTACCTCTCAGAATACATAAAAATATATTGGAAATCAATTATAGACCTAAATGTTAAAACTAACATTGGAAGACTTTTAGAAGAAAACATAGAAGAAAATCTTTTTGACCTCAGGGTAAGCAAAGATTTCTTAGAACACACAAAGCATAATCCATAAGAGAAAAAAATTATAAACTGATCTTCATCAAAATTAAAAACTCCTACTCTCTAAAGGACACCATTAAGAAAATGAAAAGGCAAACAACACATTGGGAAAAAATCTTCACAACACATTTATCTGATAAGCACTTGTATTCAGAATATATAAAGAGCTTCTACAACTCAATATCAAGGAGACACAAACCCAGTACAGAAACAGTAAAAGATTGAAACAGACCATTGACCAAAGAAGATATATGAATAGCTAATAAGAACATGGAAAGATGCTCAACATCATTAGTCATCGGGCAAGTGCGTACTGAACCCCCAATGCGGTGCTTCTACACATCCAAGAGAAAGTCTGAAATTGAAAAGTGTTAAAAGACCATTAAAAGTCAATACCAAGTGTTTTTTTAAATGTGGAGCAATCATGAATCTCCTATGTTGCTGGTGAGAATGGCAAATGGCACAACCACTTTGGAAAACAGTTCGGCGGTTTCTTATAAAGCTAAGTGTGCAGTTGTCATATAGCCCAGTGTATTAGTTTGCTAGGGCTCCTACGATAAAATACCACTGACTGGATGGCTTAAAAACCAAAAATTTATTTTCTCACAATTCTGGAGGCTAGAAGCCCAAGATCATGGTGTCCAGCAGGTTTTGGTTTCTTTTGAGACTTCGCCCCATGGCTTACAGAAGGCTGTCTTGCTGTGCCCTCACGTGGCCTTTCCTTTGTGTTTGTGCACCCCTGGGATCTCTTTTGTGCCTCTTTTTTTATCCAAGTTCTTTCTTCTCACGAGGACACCAGTCAGATTGGATTAGGACCCATTCTAAATGGCCTAATTTTAACTTAATTTCCTCTTTTTTTTTTTTTTTTTTAAAGATTTTATTTATTTGACAGAGAGAAACACAGTGAAAGAGGGAACACTAGCAGGGGGAGTGGGAGAGGGAGAAGCAGGCCTCCCGCAGAGCAGAGAGCCTGATGCGGGGCTCGATCCCAGGACCCTGGGATCATGACCTGAGCCGAAAGCAGACGCTTAACGACTGAGCCACCCAGGCGCCCCTTAATTTCCTCTTTAAAGGCCCTATCTCCAATAGTCACATTCTGAGATCCTGGGGTTCATGCCCTCAAGATATGAATTTGGGGGAGGGGCTATACAGATCAGCCCAGAACACCCAGCAATTCCACTCCCAGGTTTTTACCCAGGAGAAATGAAAGATTTGTGTTTAAAAGTTCACAACAGCCATATTCAAGATGGCTCCAAAATGGAAACAACCTAACTGCTATCACCAGGTGAATAAAAACATTATGGTGAATCCTGAGAAGAGAGCACTACTCAGAAGTAAGAAGAAACAAACTGCTGATGCCAGTAACAATGTAAATAAAACCAGTCTTAAAAGAATACACACCATGTGATTCCATTTACATAGAATCTTAGAAAAGACAAACGGAATCTATAGGGACAGAAAGCAGATCAGTCGACTGCCCAGGGCTGGGGTGTGTGTGTGTGTGCAGGGGGGTGAGAGCTAAGAACCAGGGCCGGGGTGTGTGTGTGTGGAGGGGGTGAGAGCTAAGAACCGTCCACCTACAGAGGAGAGAAAAGCTCCTTGGGATTCGAATTTCTTTTTTACAAAACAAAAATAACGTGTCCTATTTGAACTGCAGAATAAGGAAGATAATAAAAATGTGTTAGTAAGCCAACAGATGAGAAGTTGAAATACATTCAACAGCTCTGTTACTTTCAGAGCTGAGAGTTGAATAAAAAACCTTGGTTTGGGCTCAGGTTGTGATTTCAGGGTCCTGGGATCAAGCCCCGCGTCGGGCTCCACACTGAATGTGTAGTCTGCTTGGGATTCTCTCTCCTTCTGCCCCTCCCACTTGTGCTCTCTCTCTCGCTCTAAAAATAAACAAACAAATCTTTGAAAACAAAAACAAACAAACAAAAACCTTGAAGTCAGACTGATGGCTTCCACATAGACTCTGAGATGCACTGGGGAGAGAAAAATCTTAAACAGCTTTTGGGGAGGGTTTGGTAGGTGTGGGAGACCAGTTGCTAGAAGTTCAATGGCTCTTTTTACAAAATTAAATGAAGACCTACCTGAAGCTGATTTAGTAATCTGTGATGGGTCTGATCTGGAATATTCTAACAACTACTTATTGAGTGTTTTCTACTCAACAGCATGTGAGCACTAAGCCAAGCATTTGGATATTGCTTGTTATCTCATTTAATCTTCACATCAACTCTCTGAGGTTAATGAGGTAAATGCTATCATTTATAGACGAAGAAATCCACACCCAAAGAGCTTAAAGCGCCTGTGTTTACATGCACTAGTAAATGGCTAAAAAACCAAGTCTGATTCCTAAATGTCTGCCTGCATGACCAGGTGTTACTGCCTCTAGTTTACAGGAACATCCAGGCGCAAGAACGCTTGACCTTTTATTCATTGATTCCACAAATCTTCACTGAGCACTTGTGAGATGCCCATCACCGGGCTAGGCCGTGGTGGTTTGACAATGGACAAAACAGACAAAAGTCTCTGCCCTCATGGGCCTTGCATTCTGGTGGGAGGAGACTGACGAGACAAAAATTCGACGTTAAATCTCAGAAATGGTACGTGCTATGAAGAGAACTAAGGTGAGGAAGGGGAGGGAGAGAGGTGACTGTTGCTATTTTAGAAAGGGTGGACAGGGAGGACCACTCATCTAGGTGGCCTTGAGCAGGGATTAGAATGATGAGCAGGAGGGAGACAAATACCTAGAGGAAGGGCCTTCCAGGTAGGGAACAGGGAAGGCTACAGAGCAGGGGGAGGCTGCAGTCTTGGGATATTTTTACAGCATGAGCAAGAGGAACAGCTGGGGTACCTGGAGCATCGGGTTCAAAGGAAAGGCAGGAGGAGGTGACCTGTGCAGGGGGCGTGCCGGCCAGAGCCCTGCGAGTGCCATGGTAAGAAATGAGTATCTAAGACTGGGGGGTAACGGAATCAAACGTACATTTTCAAAGGATCCCATTACACCTAGAGATTGGGAGATCGTTCCTCGAAAATCTTAAATACACATTCTTAATCAAATACCTTAGGACAAAATACTACACCCTGCACCCTGATACAGTTACCCTTCAAGCCAAAATCTTCCAAACCCCAGAAATGGATAATCCAGGAGTTTAAGAAAGAAGGGGTTGTTTTCTCTAAACTGGTACATATATGAGCAAGGTGTTTCATAGGATAAAAATCTTACCGCTTTTTATCAGTGTAAAGGTCAGCCTACATTATTGAAAAGCCTATTGAAATACATATTTATTACTTTTTAAAATGTAATTGGATTTAAGCCATCCAAGTTTTTTAGGGCATTAAGGGAATAGAGAAGAATAATTTTATGATTAACCCTGACAGTTTCATTAAGTAATTCAAGCATTCCCTTAAGATCTTGTTTATAGTATTAAATCTCTTAATAGGTAGAGTAAAAAAATATATAAAACTGGGGGCGCCTGGGTGGCTCAGTCGGTTAAGCGTCTGCCTTCGGCTCAGGTCATGATCCCAGGGTCCTGGTATCAGCCCCACGGTGGCGGTGGCGGGCTCCCAGCTCTGCGGTGAGTTGGCTTCTCCCTCTCCCGCCGACCCTGCCCCCTGCTCACGCTCTCTCTCACTCACTCATTCTCTTGCTCGCTCATTCCCTCATTAGAACTCTCGCTCTCGAATAAATAAATAAAATCTTAAAAGAAAATATAAAACCGAATCTTGATCAAATTATAGTACTATCAGTTCACTATGATTTACTGCTACCAAGCAAACACTTCAAGAACACAGATGTTTGCAGTCTTTCTTGTCGAATGAGCAAGAACCACATCAGCAGCAGAACTTTCTCCTCATGTGTATCAAGATTTCATTTAAAAGAACTCATACCCGCTTTCGGCTTTCATTTGCACACCAATCTCATTTCTTAAAGGAAATTATTTATGAAATTGGTTTTTTCCTAAATGTGTTTGACGATTATTCTGAGAATAAGTGTTTCCTTGTAACTTAATTCTGTGTCAATACTATCTTTCCCTTCTTTTAGATTTCCCCAGGAAATGTTGGGTCAGCTTTAATTCACTTTAAGAACAATGTTGATTATTCAAATGAGAAATTACAATATACAATTACAATATAAAATTGCAGCCAGCTCTTGGGAGAGGCAGGGGTGTACTTACACATTTCAGTTGACATATTACAGGTTCTTTATCAGTGGAGGTAAAAGCAGGGCCATATATAATTTATTAGTACTCTCTCTCTCTCTCTAATTGCTTTCCAGTAGAATTGCAGGAAGGAATTCGCTCTCTCCTGTTTCCCAGGGGGGATTGCCTTTGTTACAGCTCAACTATAAGCTTTATATGGAGTTGCAGCTTTCAAAATAGAGCATTAATTGAAAGCAATTATCCAATTATACCCAGCTGTGACTGTGCTGTATACTGAATATTTACCAAGAAAAGAACGCATTTAACAGATGATTTAATATAGCGGCCTGGCATAATGAATCTGCAACCGACACTTCAATCACAGAGCTAATGTCTTCATTGGCTGAAATAGTCAAGAGTACACAAGTAGCTCAAGTCGGTGCAGAAAATAAAGACTATCAGGCTTGATTTTCAAAACAGTGCAAACATGTGTGATGTGAATTTCGAAAGTAATCAAAGAACTTATGTTTGTTTATTATCTACAATGTGTGAGATTTCTCCAACTGCTTGATTTTAAAAGTACATGTGCTTTCGACTTTAATCGATTTTTTTTTTTTAACTCTTTTGATGCCTTATGTAGGTGCCCTGAAGTCTTAGAGGGCTGTCCTTGAAACTGATGCTTTGGAACCACTTTAGGTACTTCTCAGATAAGCACCAAGAAGAACCTGCGCTGTGTGAAATTCCACTCTGCGACCAGTGGTGTGATAATGAGCTGCGGGATAGTCATTTTCTGCCTGTAATCTATTCAGCTTCTCAAGTGCTGACCAAGTGCTAGGAGGGAAAAGGCTTCAGCTGGGCTGGCCGCTGAATAACGGACTTGAGGATAATCAATATTATCAAGGGATATTTTTAACGGGCAAAAATCCACTGCTAACCCTTGCAAAATGGGCTCTGCCAGCAATGAAGACCATGTTTCATGAAATGTGTTAGCTCTATATGAAAGAAACAAAACAAAGGAACCACAACACTTTGCTACCAACTCTTGAGTCATCTTATTGGTGCTGTCTTGACAAAGAGATGCCATTCCTCCATGTGCTATGATGTCACCTTTGTCCAATCATAACCCTCCTTATGAGAGTGGGGGATAACTGTCTGGAGATAAGGTGAGTGACAACAGCAAGCAACGCAGCAGTCACTAGGCAACAAGATCCAGCCTTGGGTGGAAGAGAATTCTAAAACATTTAACCCTCACGCTGTCGGGGCTTTTTGTTGCTGATGTGGCAGTAATCTGTGGACAAAAGGCCTAATATGAATACTGCTGCTTTTTTCTAAAGCTGTGCTCCTAAAGGCAATGCGAGGACACTTCCTGTTTGGACTAAGGACATTATTCAGTTTGACGAGATCGGTAAAGTTAGAAATGTTTACAGCCTTTTTTTCACAATGGTGACAGTTTAAGCTACATGATTATCTCTTCAGTGTGTTGGGACCTGTTAGTCGATGGCTCCTCACAAGCTGGGCTGTGATACGAGTGTGTAGTCTGTGCCCTGCACAAAGCCATACCACAGGGGGGTGAGTGGAGCCCAAATCAGCCTGTGCTCCATTTGCCAAGATGGCAGTCTTCAGAAAGGTCCTTTATCAAATGTGTTGCCTTGATGAGGTGCCATGTTGTAATTTCTCTGCTGGGAGGGGTTGCTTTTCCCAACTTGCACAAAGTTGCTGTGCGAGCTCTTTGGGGCAGGGTGGACGGGGTGGACTGCAAGTACCTCTTATTTTTCCAACTAGTCAGATAGTTCTGCAAGATTGTCCCTCCTCTTTCACTTGACTCTGCTAGAAAACTTAGCACAGGTCTGGACAGACCCAGGTGTGGCCTGGTGGTACTCTTTCCATACTGGATTTCTATCATCATCTCCTTCAGATGACTGTTTGGGTTTGTTTCAAGAAAAATTTAGAATTTTTCTCATAAAGCTAATTTTTTACTGATTTGGAAGATCTAATAGTTTAATATTTTTTTCTGTATGCCAACAGTTAACTTAGTATAATGATTTCCTCAAGAAGAGAAATCCTTTTTATTTTTTCTTTAGCCAGAGAATACATCACTTAGCAGACACGTTTGGGGTTGTTTTTTGGAGGGAGGGAGGGGGGTTTAGTTTATTATTTCACTTTTTGTGTTTTGGTTTTGGTTTTGTTTGAGTCTAGTTGACACACAATGCTACATTAGTTTCAGGTGTACAACACAGTGATTTGACAACGTTCTACATTATGCTCTGCTCACCAGAAGTATAGTTCCCATCTGTCACCATACAATGCTATTACAATCCCATTGACCATATTCCCTATGCTGTGCCTTTTATTCCTGTGCCAGAGGGGTGAAGGTGGACCGATGGGCCAAATGGGTGAAGGGAAGTGGGATATACAGGCTTCCAGTTATGGAATGAAGAAATCACTGGAATAAAAAGACAGCAGACACTTTTTAAGTGAGGACGGCAGGTACCATGTTTTCTCTAACAGGGCCTGGCATGTAGTAAGTGCACATATATCTTTGCATGAATGAGTTAATTGTTTAATTGATTAATTAGTCAATGGTATTCAGTTCGGCGGGGGGGATCCAACAGGAGAGTTATATATGTCAAAATTGTCAGACACCTTCCACGTTATCTAGTACAACATTTATTTTGCAATTGAGTAAACTGAGACCCAAATAACTAACCAATCAATGTATCTAGTTAAAAGCATAGCCAGGTTTCCGTGTCCCTATAACTAGGTCTGTGAGGAGACTAATTTAGATGTCAAATAAATAATTAAAAGAATAAAGTAAAATAAATATGTAGCCATTAAAATAAAAAAATGTTGATCTGTGTACCATCTAAAATTATATCAAGGTTTCAGTGATAATTGTAGCACTCTTTGGAAAATACTACATGTTTTTAGATGAGCAATGATATTGAACATAACGAAGCTCTAAACAATGCTATGGATTGTCCAAAAGAGGAAAAGTCAGTGCTGACTGCAGCTGATTTAATCTGATTCTAACAAACCCTTCATGAAATTATATTAGATATTACAGTCTTGTGTTCAAATTTAGCTACTGGCTTGAACTTTGTTCCTAAATGGTGTATCTTGTAGCAGTCTATTTCCTCATCTGTCCTAGAGCAGATTGGATTAGACAAACTCTGAAGGCCAACATTCTATAGCTAAAATGATCTGCATTCCTTATTCATCCCTCCAGTCAGACAGAAGATCCCTGCACAAAGGGAGATCCATATAATGTAGTGGAAACAGTGACCACAGTAAATGTGAACATATTAAATTCCCTAGTGAAGACTTTCAAATGATTTTTTGAAAAGAGCAAAATTATGTATGCTAATGAGACATCTTTAATTTAAAAAAAAAATTTTTTTTAAGTAGGTTCCATGCCCAATGTGGGTCTTGAACTCACAACCCTGAGTGTGAGAGTCACATGCTGTACTGACTGAGCCAACCAGATGCCCCAACAAAACATCCTTAAACAAAAACAAAAACCCTGGGGTGTCTGGGTGGCTCAGTCGGTTGAGCATCCCACTCTTCATTTTAGCTCAGGTCTTGATCTCAGGATCATGAGTGCAAGATCCATATTGGGCTCCATGCTGGGCATGGAGCCTACTAGAAACAAACAAACAACACACAAACGAAAAATAAAGAGCTGGACAAACATATCAAACAAGAAAAAAAAGGTGGTAAAATTAGTATCAGACAAGACAGAATTTGAGGCAAAAAGGAAGGATAAAGAGGAATATTTTATTTTTACAAATGTATAATCCATCAAGATGTTGTAATATGTTGCAAATATTTGTGGACAAAATAAAATAAAAATGGGTAGAAATATATAATTTGACAAAATCACAGTTATAATGGAAATTTTGATAAATATCCCTCTGGATTTATACAATACAAAGAACAAAATGAGATAAAGTTTGGATTATATATAGTTAGAAAGCTTGAATTAATAGATACTGTAGGACTTTGTATGCAACAAAAATCTCTATGGATCAAGTAGATATTTGAAAGGTAAAAATTACACTGTCAGTTTCTGACCACAGTGAAATAACACAAGAAATTAGTAAGAAAAAACTTTCCTCCCATCAAATTAAATTACTCAGAATTATTCATGAGAATTTAAATCAAAGAGGAAATCAAAACTGAAATTATAGATAATTTAGACATTAATATGTGAAAATACACAGTAAAAAATGTATTCAGGGGAAAATCATAAAATTAAATGCTTTTATTAATAAACATGAAATGTTGAAATAAAGTAGAAAGAGTAACAAAATAATACAAAGGCAAAAGTAAGAATCAATAAAAAGATAAAAGCAGAATCTTATTTATTTATTTTTTTAAAGATTTTATTTATTTATTTGACAGAGAGAGAGACAGCGAGAGAGGGAACACAAGCAGGGGGAGTGGGAGAGGGAAAAGCAGGCTTCCCGCTGAGCAGGGAGCCCGATGCAGGGCTTGATCCCAGGACCCTGAGATCATGACCTGAGCCGAAGGCAGACGCTTAACGGCTGAGCCACCCAGGCACCCCGCAGAATCTAATTTATTAGGGAAAAAAAAAGAAAAGGCTTGATATATAAAACCAAGAGTTATTACTTTGAAGGTCAATGAAACAGAGAAACTTCTTGCAAGTCTGATTATGGAAATAAGCGAAACCACAAATATACAACATTAGAAGTGTAAAAGGGAGGCAACAAGAGGCACAACAAATTTTTTATAAGAATACATGGAGTTTTATGCCAGTTAATCTGAACATTTAGAGGGGCGCCTGGCTGGTTCAGTCAGTAGAGCGTGTGACTCTTGATCTCAGGGTTGTGAGTTCAAGCCCCACATTGCGCATGGAACCTACTTAAAGTAGAAAAAGAAATCTGAACATGTAGATAAAATGAATAATTTAACAGAAAAATTGAAAATCCAAAAGACCAATTACCAGAAATTATTGGAAAAGTTTATCAAACACCTCCCCACCTCCGTTCCCCAGAGGAGTACCAGTCTGATGGTTTACCAGATGAATTTTACGTCTTTCAAGGAGCAAATAATTTCTCTCTTATTTCAACTGTTCCAAACAACAGGGAAAGGAGGGAAGGAAAGTGTCGTAGTTTATTTGACAAAGTTATGAAGCCCTGATACCCAAACCAGCAAAATGTCACAAAACTGCCATAGATCAGTCTCCGGAATAGCATAAAACTATAGACTTACGAGGCTGATGTAACTTGGTGTTGGCTTGGTGTTGATAGGGATATACATTGATATAATCTTTATGGAGAGCTGTCATTACAACTTGTTAGTGTTCCCATTTATTTATTTTTATTTTTATTTTTTAAAGATTTTATTTATTTATTTGAGAGAGAGAGACAGAGAGAGAGAGGGAACACAAGCAGGGGGAGCAGGAGAGGGAGAAGCAGGCTCCCCGCTGAGCGGGAGCCTGATGCGGGGCTCGATCCCAGGACCCTGGGATCATGACCTGAGCCAAAGGCAGACGCCTAATGACTGAGCCACCCAGACGCCCCAAGATTACCACTTTTGTAAATAGATAAGTAGATAGGTAGGTAGGTAAAAAATAAATGCATGAATATATAAATAGAAAAAGGTGTTAGATAAAGTGTTCCTGTCTCTCTTGCTCTTACCCCTTGAGATCAAATATAATTTTTGATTTTACTAATTTCCACTATTATCATTATGCCAATATCCTTGCTTTTTCTCTTCCTTTTCTTGATTCTTCTTCTTAGGGACACAAAGGAAGAAGAAATAGCTCATTTGATGGCCCACTTCCGAGACATGATCCTTAAAGTTCTTCTGAAATTTCTTTCTGTTTCTTCAGTTTTCCAATTATTTTAAAGTCATTTAATACCCTGTAATACATTCTTTTTGTTTCAGCCAGTTAGAATGGATTCTATGTCTTACAACAAAACCCTGAACAGTACTGAGAGTTATTAATACACACAACAAAAATAATGGTTCGCAAATTGGGCTTATTTTGCAGATATGCTTACAGTTGCATCATTGCAATCAATAACTGAAAAACAAAATGACTTACTTTATGTGAAATTTGCTACACTAACAATGAAGTTTCAGAGCAGGATGAAAATGGTTGCTTGTTGGGATTGTGAGTTATGAGATTCCAAGAGTATGTGTATCCATTGATATTATGAAAACAGGAGTTAAAAAAATAATGTCAGCAGACTTTCCATGTGGAGAAAATTCGTTGATCAGTTAGTTCCTAGAGACAGTTAAAGAGCCCAGCCAGGGATTTAGAAACCCTTTGGGGTTTTGGGTCTGTCATGAAACATAGGTGTGGGAGGCAAAATAATGCCTCACCAAAGACGTCTCTGTTCCACTCCCTGGAACCTGTGATTATGTTGTTAGGGAACTTGGACTGGATCGCCCGACAGAAGAACCAAGCGGCACCCGGAGATCTTGGAGGATAGGAGGTTTATTTAACGCAGGCGGGCTCAGAGGAGAGTGGTCTCCAAAGGTCTGAGCCTGAGCACAAACGGGGCAATTAATACACTTCTACTTCGCATACTTGGCACTTTTGGCGCCTGCGCGCAGCGGGAGAGGGAGAAGGACCTGGATTGGTGCGCGCGGGGAAACAGAGCATGGAGAAGAACCCGGAAGAGCCCCGGGGCAAGGACTGGGACTCTCTTGCTGCCTCGGTGGGCCCTCTTAGGACACAGATTTTCCTTATCAATGTTACCATTAGGTGAGAAAGGGGAATTAAGTTTGCTAGTCAGCTGACTTCAACCTAAGATTATCCTGGGTTATGCAGGTGGGCCTGTGTAATCACAGGGTCCTCCTGTAGAAGAGGAAGGCAGAAGACTCTGTTGCAATGGTGTGATGGGAGAAAGGCTTGCCGGTCATTGTTGGCTTTGCAGGATGGGGGCCCGTGAGCCGAGGAATGCAGCAGCCTGCCCGCTTGTAAGAAAATGCCATTTTCTTTTTCTTTTTAAGATTTTATTTATTTATGAGAGAGGGAGAAAGAGACAGAGAGAGAGCATGAGCACAAGTAGGGGGAGCAGCAGAGGGTGAGAAAAGCAGACTTCCTGTGGAGCAGGGAGCTGGATGGATGCGGTCTCCATCCCAGGACCCTGGGATCATGACCTGAGCTGAAGGCAGGCACTTAACCGATTGAGCCACCCAGGCGCCCCCAAAACACATTTTCTTTTTCTTTTTTTTTTTAAGGACCTTATTTATTTATTTGTCAGAGAGGGAGATCTCGAGCACACAAGCAGGGGGTGCAGCAGGCAGAGCAGACAGAGGGAGAAGCAGACTCCTTGCTGAGCAGGAAGCCCAATGCAGGACTTGATCCCAGGACCCTGGGATCATGACCTGAGCCGAAGGCAGATGCTTAAATGACTGAGCCACCCAGGCACCCCCAGTTT
The DNA here is from genome assembly GCF_054177405.1 of Leptonychotes weddellii. Classification (NCBI taxonomy): domain Eukaryota; kingdom Metazoa; phylum Chordata; class Mammalia; order Carnivora; family Phocidae; genus Leptonychotes; species Leptonychotes weddellii. Next base: position 58,351,097 of record NC_138378.1, read on the forward strand.
TATATTTTCTTTTACTTAGAAAATGCATCGGGGACACTACACTAACAATGAAGTTTCAGAGCTGGACGCATTTTCTAAGGTAGACCTCAAGAGTAGTCTGGAAGTATGGGACAGGATCACTTCTTTAGTGAGATTCTAAGCATTTCTCCAGCAGTGCTAATAATGCAAAGACTAAATGCATCTCATCTGTAATAATCTATTTCTGTGAGTCTGGGCCTTCAAACATATTATGGCATCAGGAAAAATTACTTGCATGTGGAACCTCTTCAATTTTTCCTGAATTTCCGAAATTAATAATCTTCATGCATCAGTACCTTGCCCATTAACCAATGACATAGGTTGCAGACCCCCCCTTGCCAGGTGATAATTGTAACCCGGATGCTGGCTGGCTGCCTGGATGTCCTTCAGTCCCCCAGTTTTTCTGAGATCATCTTATTTTAGTAAAATTGTTAGTACTGAAGTAGAATTGGCCTCACTTCTACTGAAATATCTGATGGGAAATCAACATCCTTGTGAAGATTTCCAGAGATTCTGAATCCACCATAGGTTGTATAGGAATGCTCTTTTTGCTAGAAATACCCATCTCCAAATTTCTACTGACCTTTCCTGATCTCCATTTTGCATTTTGCCTTCCACAGCTGTTCCCTGTTTTATATACCGTGGGACCCAACTAGATATTTTGCTTTCCAATCTCTTCACTCTCCCGAATACCACCATGACTCAAGGCAATGGCCATAGCAGGCTTTATTAATAGTTTGGAGCAAAGGAGGGGTTGCACTGAATAAAACACAGACAACCACTTAATGCTGAGTATTAGACTTCCTTATCTGTAAATGCACATTGGCCGTTTTCAAGACTGTGGAACATCTCATCATTTTTGCTTGTCCTTCTGTGATTCTGGGTTTCCTCTCTTCTTCCTTGATCCTCTTTTTCCTCTTTATGTATCTTTAAAGATTTATTTAAGAGAGAGTGAGCTGGCGAGGAGGGACATAGAGAATCTTAAGCAGGCGCCACACCCAGCGCAGAGCCCAATGTGGGGCTCAATCTCACAACTCTGAGATCATGACCTGAGCCAAAATCAAGAGTTTGGTGCTCAACTGACTAAGCCACCCAGGCACCTCTCTTTTTCCTCTTTAATTCAAAGCTCCCAAGACCCCAAACCACTGCTCAGTTTTCCAGGGAGAGCAGTTTACCTATGTCTCTGTCCCCATGAGGCCATCCAGCTACCTTAGAAGAGCCTTGTCTTTTTAACAAAACTGCCAAGAAGGGGCATACCAAGATGAGACAGATCTCTTGCTGAGAGGAATTCTTTTGTCAGCTTGCTGCAACAATTGTTTTCTCCCTCTACCCGAGTAATTTAAAACTTTTTATATTTAAAATGTCAACTTAGCAGAATATAAAATCCGTTTGAATTTTTGAAGTAAAATAGGAAACAGGTATCTATTGTATTGGAGCTACTTCACACAATATCCCCCAAATTCTCCTGGGGCATGAGTACTTTTGCTTTCCTTTGCATTCAGAGGTACATACCTGGAAGCTTAAGAAGCACTGGTCTTTTTCTATTTCACTTTTTTCGTAATAAAAGTTTTCAAGCAAACACAAAAGTAAGGCACAAAAAAATAGGATAATGAATTCTCATGTATTTGTAACCCAGCTTCAATAATTATCAACATGTGGCCAATCTTTTTTTTTTTTAAAGATTGTATTTATTTATTTGAGAGAGAGAGACCGAGAGCACAAGCAGGGGGAGGAACAGAGGGAGGAGCAGACTCCCCACTGACCAGGGAGCCTGATGCAGGGCTCGGTCCCAGAACCCCAAGATCATGACCTGAGCCAAATCAGTTAACTGACTGAGCCACCAGGTGCCCCTCAACCTATGACAGTCTTGTCTCGGATATACTTCCCCCCTCCCCCCGGTCATTTTCAGATATACCACCCCCTCCCACACTGGATTATTTTAAAATGAATTGCATACATCACATTCTATCCATAAATAACTTCATTATGTGTATCTAAAAGATTAGGACAATTATCTAGACAGTGTTCAAATGTCCCCAGTCGCCTCACAAAAGTCTTTTTACGGTTGTTGAGAAGAGCTGTTTCCAGACCTTGTCCCTGTTACAATCCAGAAATGCACATACTTATTAGGTGCTTGCATCAGAGTAGTTGCCACTTGGTAAAAAAAGGACATACTGTTTCAGGATGCCTGGGTGGCTCAGTGGTTAAGCGTCTGCCTTCGGCTCAGGTCATGATCCCAGGGTCCTGGGATTGAGCCCCGCATCGGGCTCCCTGCTCAGCAGGGAGTCTGCTTCTCCCTCCCTCTTCCTCTCACCCTCCCCACCACTCGTTCTCTCTCAAATAAGTAAAATCTTAAAAAAAAAAAAAAAGATATTGTTTCAAGACTCGTCCAGCTTTGGTTTTCTTTTTGCTTTTAGGTTTTTTCTTTTTTCTGGAGTAAGACGTCTCCAGAATGGTGTTCTATTTTCCAGGCTAGTTGAATGGCATTTTTAATTTGCTCCGTGAGCAGGCTTGTCCTTCCAAGCAATTAACCAATGAACAACTTAATCATACACAAGGCCTTCTTTGGGCCCAGGCCCTCTGTCACTCAACAGCAGGGAAAGAACTTTGACCTTTTAGAAAATCTGTGCCTTTAGGAGGCAAAGAAGAGAGCTGGGCAAAGAAGGCCAACTGAACCAACTGTCTCCGGAGAAGCCTGGCCACCGGGTGGAGGCTCCTTTCCCGCCTGCAGAACTGGTCAGATGTGGTCCATTGGAAGTCCAAGCAGTCCTGCCGAGTGGAAGGCGCTCACGTTCGCTGGAAGATCCTGCCCGGCAGATACCGGCATGTTAGTCGCTGTGTCTGCCGTAGCTAGCCCCACAACAGCACATAGCAGCCCCTTAAGAAGGTTGAGAGGCTCCAAGTGCAGACCGTGTCCTGCAACTGGGCAGGGATCCCGTGCACTGGAGGACTTGGGGGCCTTGCTGGGGAGGAGGTGTGAGAGGTGGTAGCAAGGGTGGGCAGCTTGAATTGGGCAGGCCCAGGGAGCACGGTGTAGGGGTGCCCTGTGGCTCCAGCTGTTTGGGGCGAGGCAGTTAGAGGTGAGATACAGATGCTAAGAGGATGACCAAAAAGATTCAATGACAAAGTTTGCGTTTAAAAATGTGCCCTGCTTTGGCTAACCCTGCAACTGGATCCCCGTGGTCAGGATCCTGGAGCACAAACCCACACTATTGGTACTTGAGTTAAGTACTTTAACCTGTGGTGAAATGGGCTCTTGTGGGAAGGCCCAGGACCTGTCAAGAACCAGGGTAGGGGGTTGGGAAGGTGGGTCAGATTTGGCAAGATGAAGACTGGGGGTCTAGACGGACGGGCAGGGGTAGTTAGTTGGGAGATGGACAGACGTATGGCAGTGTGTCTGCCAATTCACCCAAATGAGATTGGTAATCAGTTAACTTACAGGTAGAATTAACAAGCTACAAGGATCATTCAAATTGTCCTCTGAGGACTATCCTTTGTTGAAGGCCGTGGCCCCTCCTATACTAATCCCTACAAAAAGGGGCGAGTCCAGATGAGGACTGACAGTCACCCTAGCTGAGTCAAGATCAGTGGTTGGTTGGTAGAGGATCAACAGGCAAGCAGTTTGCCAAGATCTGGGTACTAAAAATAGCAAGAAGAACCCACCAGCGTGAATCACGAACTTGATTTACAAAGGATTATCGCAGAGCTGGGGCTGAAGAGCTGTACTGCACGGTCTTCACCGGACAAGGACTAGGTCACGAGGAAACATGGAGTACAAAATGAAAGAAAAGAAAGCTTCCAGGCTTACTCCACACTGAGTCAGTCAGCCTCAGACCAGGGCTCCTGGTCACCATGCCTTGGCCTTGGATGCTTGGCCCTGGAGCGCAGGGTGGAGATGAACCTGTAGGCAGGGTTCCAGAGGTTATAGGATAAGGGTAGAAGTATTGGAAGGTTATGGACTTCAATGCATCAAACAATGTGAGCTTCTCAAATGACTTGTATATTTCTTAGGCAAGTCCACTTGCTGAACTGAGCTCTGTCTCCGGGTGACACTTTTTGTGGCACGTGGGAGGATGCTGCACAGCCCTGGTCTCTTGCGGGGGCTGACCTCCAAGCAACATTCAGATGTCAGTAGATGTCATTTCCTCTCTGACCCTAGAACTCTACCTACGTGTCTCTGTCTTGTGCTCCCTTAGCATGCAGACACAGCACTATCACACTGCAATGTAGTGGCCCATTGCCTTGCCCACGTGCCCCCCTGATGGCATTTAACTATTGTAAATTGGCGTACCCAATGAGTCTGAATGTGATGTTCTTTGTATAACTGTATAATGTTGAGATTACTTATGATATGTCTAAATGAAACTTTTCACCCTTGGATAGCCAAACTAAAGTACTTTATGGAAAATAACTGACAAATTGCCTAACTTGTGTGGTGTGAAACAACACTCATTGTTCAAACCAATCCCAAGGAGAGCCTGGACAGCCCAAATATCATGGCAGGATAGGACTGCCAAAGGGGAAATTTACAACTAAATGCCTATATTAGAAAAGAAGGAAGATCTCAAATCAATTACCTAAACTTTCACCGTAAGAAACTAAGAAAGGAAAAAATGCACTAAACCCAAAGGAAGCAGAGGAAATGGAATGATAAAGAGAAGAGTGGAAATAAAGTAGAAAACCAATAGAAAATGTAACAACTGAAAAGTTGTTTCTTTGAAAAGATCAAGAAAATAGACAAACTTTCAGCTTGACTGACCAAGAGGAGAAAAAAAAAAGAGAAAAGACACAAATTACTGAAATCAGGAATAAAATAGGAACATTGTTACCAACCTTACAGAAATGAAAAGAAGTATAAGGAAATACTTGAACAACAGTATGCCAATAAATTAGTTAACTTAGATGAAATAGAAACTTCCCTAGAAAGACATGAATTACTGAAACTCACTCAAGAAGAAAATAGAAAGGGGTGCCTGGGTGGCTCAGTTGGTTAAGCCCCTGCCTTCGGCTCAGGTCATGATCCCAGGGTCCTGGGATCAAGCCCCACATTGGGCTCCCTGCTCAGCTGGGAGTCTGCTTCATCCTCTCCCTCTCCCTCTGCTGGCCATTCTGCCCACTTGTGCTTTCTCTCTCTCTTCCTCTGTTAAATAAATAAATAAAACCTTTTTTAAAAAAGAGAAGAAAATAGAAAATGAATGTTTTTAACATTTTTTTTCTGGAAGAATGGTTTTTTCAGAGCAGTTTTAGGTGAACAGCAAAATTGAGAGGAAGGGCCAGAGACTTCCCACATACCCTCTGTCCCCACACGTGCATCCCCCATCATCGACATCCCCCCAGAGTGGGACATTTTGTGACAATTGATGAACTTACATTAACACATCATAATCACCCAAAGTCCATAGTTTACATTATCACTCTTGGAGTTGTATATTCTATAGGTTTGGACAAATTTATAATGATATGTATCTATCATGATAGTATCATACAGAGTATCTTCACTGCCCCCAAATCCTCTGTGCTCTGCTTATTAATCCCTTTCTTCCACACCGACCCCCAGCAACCAATGTTTTTTTGTTTGTTTGTTTGTTTTTACGATTTATTTATTTGAGAGAAAGAGAGGGAGAGAATCCTCAAACAGACTCCAGGCTGAGTGCAGAGCCTGGTGCGGGGCTCCATCCCAGGACCCTGAGATCATGACCCGAGCTGAAATTAGGAGTCAGATGCTTAACTGACTGAGCCACCGAGGCGCCCCGCATTGATCTTTTTACTCTCTCCATAGTTTTGCCTTTTCCAGAATGTACTATAGCTGGAATCATACAGGATGTAGCTTTCTCTGTTGATTTCTTTTCTTTGGTAATACATATTTAAGCTCCTTCCATGCTTTTTCATGGGTTGACAGATCATTTCTTTTTAGTGCCGAGTAATATTCCATTGCCTGGATATACCAGGTTTACTTATTCATTCACCTACTGAAGGACATCTTGGTGGCTTCCAAGTTTTGGCGATTATGAATAAAGCTGCTATAAACATCCATATGCAGGTTTTTTGTGTGGATAGAAGTTTCCATCTCCTATGGGTAAATACAAAGGAGCTCAAGTGCTAGATCATATGGTACAAGTATGTTTAGTTTTTGTTTTTTTTTAAAATATTTTATTTATTCATGAGAGTCAGAGAGAGAGAGAGAGAGGCAGAGGCAGAGGGAGAAGCAGGCGCCCTGCCTAGCGGGGAGCCCGATGCGAGACTCGATCCAGGACCCTGGGATCATGACCTGAGCCGAAGGCAGACGCTTAACCATCTGAGCCACCCAGGCGCCCCGTATGTTTAGTTTTGTAAGAAACCACCTGTCTTCTGAAGTTGTTGTACCATTTTGCATTCCCATCAGCAGTGTATGAAAGTTCCTGTTACTCCATATCCTCACCAGCATTTGGTGTGGTCAGCGTTCCAGCTTTCGGTCATTCTAATAGGGGTGTAGTGGTTATCTCATTATTTTTTGTTTGTTTGGTTGGGGTTTTTTTGAGGTGATACTCAAGCTTAGTTTAATGTAAATATAATACATTTTAAAAAATCAACAGATATTGTACAGTTTTTCAGAAATCACTTACTCATATGCTGCTCCTTGGTTAGATTTTTAGGGCTAGCCACAGACTTTAAGCGTAGGCCAAGGGGAAGAAAAAGGTAGATTCTCTCTCAGTAGCCTTTTTACATGTATTTCTCACATTCTCACTACCCACGTTTAAACATATAGGGCTTGCCCCCGTCCTGCCTCTTCTGGGTCAAGTCATACGGGCTCAGGACTTTCTGTATCCCCAGCATGTTGGCAGTGGCTCTGCGTTCAAAGGTCCAGGGGTTGTGGTTGTTCTGTTTTCGTTCCTCTTGACCTTTCTGCCTCTTCTCTAGAGTTGCATGGTTCACGGCCTTTGCTGGGCAGGGCAACAAACAGGTCGAGGAAACGTGGTATCTCTGGATTCACGGCGCCCACCCATCTCTATTGTGATACTGCCAGCCTTCCTCCACGGGAGCCACACACTGACCAATGGCACCTTGGTGGCCTCCCCGCCATGGGCTGTCCCATATCCTTGCAGGTGATGGACTTGAGGGGGGCTGGTACCCTCTATCAGGGAAACATGTTCTTGGTGTCCATAGAGCGGTGGACTGTCAGGTGCAGCATTTCAAAATGTCCCCCATGGAGGTAACCACCACCTTCTGTGAACTCAGGAGCTTCATTCAGTACAAGGTCCCTGGAAGTCACACAGGTATTGAGGTTCTCTTCTTCCTTTTGGCACGGTGGTGCCCTTTCAACAAATCTAAGTATGGGCTTTTCGGGAATGGAAACATCCTCAAAAGTTGGCACCAGGAGCAGCGTCGTTAGGCCAGCGCTTGGCGGGTGGGGCTGCCCCCAAATCAGACAGTGGTGCTCACAGGAGTGGCGCCCTGGCACAAGCCAGCAGCCATCGCGTGGCCACGTGGGTCGGGCCAGCTGGGGTGGCCACAGCCACCGCAGAATCCACCTCCACCAGGGAAGAGGGCGGTTCCCCGAGAGTCACATCTGCTCAGGCTGCTGGTATTATGTTGATTTAATTTGCATTTCCTGGGGCGCCTGGGTGGCTCAGTTGGTTAAGCATCTGCATTTAGCTCAGGTTATGATCCCGGGGTCCTGGGATCGAGCCTGATATGGGGCTCCCTGCTCTGCGGGAACTTCTCCTCCTCCACTTGCGCTCTCTAGCTCTCTCTCTCTCTCTCTGTGTCTCTCAAATAAATAAAATCTTAAAAAAAAAAAAAAGAATTGCCATTCTCTTTAAAAAATAATAATTTGCATTTCCTGATGACCTATGATGTTGAGCATCTCTTCATATGCTTATTTACTATCTTCTTAGATGGGACGTCTCTTAAGGTCTTTGGCCCATTTTTTAAATCAGTTGTTTCTTATTGAGTTTTAAGAGTTTTCCATTTATTTTGGATAACAGTCCTTTATCAGAGGTGTCTTTTGCCTATATTTTCTCCCTCTCTGTGGCTTGTCTTCTCATTCTCTTGATGTCATCTTTTGCAGAGCAGACGGTGTTCATTTTAATGAAGTCCAGCTTGTCAGTTATTTCTTTCATGGATCGTGCCTTTGGGGTTGTATCTAAAAGTCATCACGGTACCCAAGGCCACCCACGTTTTCACCTGTGTTTTCTTCTAGGAGTTTTACAGTTTTGTGTTTAGGCCTGTGATCCATTTTGAGTTAATTTTTGTGAAGGGTGTGGTATCTGTGTCTAGGTTTTTTTGTTTTGTTTTGTTTTGCACATGGAAGAGTATTTTCCTTTTAAGAATAGCTTTTCTTTTAAAATGTGTTCAGTGCAGGTACAGATGAAGTACCGATAAGCACAAAAGAGGAAAACAGCTCTATGACCTGAAAATAACTGATACCATTTTGCAGTGAAACCTTCAGACACGTGCACGTCTGCAGGAACGTCACAGGAGGTTAAAATGGGGCTCCTTGTGCTTACTTTTGCCCGAAACCCTAAAGGTTGATAACACTACAACAGGTAGCCAAGGACCCCATATCCTAAATATCCTAATTAAGGTGCTGTGACTTCTGTTTAACTGACACAGGGTAGACTGAGAGATTCTGAAACAGGGTCTGCAGGCTTTGAGCAGTGCCCCCTCTAGCCTCTAACAGTGAGGGCTGAAGAGCAGTGAGAGAAAATTCCACCAAGAACCTTGTTGATGGGCTGGATCCCATGCCACCTCCCAGGGGGAGAGGAGTGCAGCCCCTCATCCCAAGCCAAATGAGACGCCCTTGAGAAGACCCACTCAGAGAGCTAGATGTGGGCCTCCTAGAGTTTGGGGACGGGTGTCTGCCTTTTGCCAAGAGATGCCCACAGGTGAGAGACTGTAGCTGTGCCTAAGTCTGCCCAACAGCAAGGAGACAGAAGGACCGCCCTTCCTCAGTGGCAGGCAAAAGTGTGTGAGCTCCACCAGGAGCCATGGGAATCTGAGGAGGGAGCTGGCCTGGGTTGTTTGAAAGGGGAAGCACACAGCAGGACCCCTGAGTGGGAGGGCAAAGGGCCCAAAGGAAAAAGTCAGCGTAAGGGAGACTGCTGGAGACCGCATGGGCTGAGAGAACAGGAAGCTTCCAGCTATGAGAGAGACAGCATCCCCCACAGAGAATCCTGGGAGCACCTGCAAAAGCACCTGGCAGAGAAAGAGGCTGCAAAAGTGCATGCAGTCCACCCACAGGAGCCAGTGATGGTCCAGGACTGTGCCTGCTGTGGAAGGCTGCCCTTCCCCCAGTCCCAGCCCAGGGCCCTGCCTCAGAGGGGTCAAAGGCAAAGGGAAGAGAAGCAGCTATGAGAAGAAATCCTTCCAGGATTCCGAGCTCATAGCAGCTCAGCCTGAAGGAGAAGATTCTCTTCAAGTAGGGAGAAGTTCAGATTGGACTGGACATTTCAATTCTCAAAGTAAGACAGCCCAACTGACTGCAAGGGACCAGAAGTGCCGAGACGTGCCTGAGATTTCATCCACGGGCCGCAAAAGGACAAATCCAGAGAGCGGGTTTGACATAAATGAGAGAAAGAAAACAGTTGCTTTATTATTGCACTTATGCCTGTCTTGTTCAACAAAATAGTAACGAATATAAAAATTATTTTTTAAACAAGTATTAGATCATATTGGGTTCTTTTTTTTTTTTAAAGATTTTTTTATTTATTTGACAGAGAGAGACACAGTGAGAGAGGGAACACAAGCAGGGGGAGTGGGAGAGGGAGAAGCAGGCTTCCCGCGGAGCAGGGAGCCCGATGCGGGGCTCGATCCCAGGACCCTGGGATCATGACCTGAGCCGAAGGCAGACGCTTAATGACTGAGCCACCCAGGCGCCCCAGATCATATTGGGTTCTTATATAAATAAAATGACTAATGTCTGTAAAGCTCCTAACATGATGTTTGGCACATAATAAATAATCACTGTGTTATCTACTACTATCATCATTATTATTAATGATTTTGTAACCTGCCTTTTTTCACTTAATGATATATCCTAAATATATTTTCATGTCAATAAATATAATTATGGCACATAGCCAGAATGCGAGATCCACATTGTCTGCTTGTTCAGTAATATATCCTTCTATTTACAACAGTGCCTGGCATATAGCAAGTAATCAATACATAATTGTTAAATGAATAATTTCAAGTGAATGCAGTGTTGTTGTATGGAATGTACTACAGTCACTGATCTTTTATTATCAGTTAGAAAACATTGCAAACAGTCACAACTAGGTGCTTTCATGGTTGTAAACCAGTCTCTAAAAATATCCTTGTTTTGTATCTTTGTGTATATCCTTAATTCTTTTCTTGGTATAAATTCTTAGAAGAGGAACCGCAGGGTCAAAGGGTATAAACGTTTCATTAAAACTTTGAAAATTTGCCAAATTGCCCTCTGGAGGGATTTTGAGGCTACGGAAGAACTAGGAATTTCCAAGTACAGAGATTTTTTTTTTTTTTTTAAACTTTGCATATCTCTGGATATTTCCCAGTTCCAAGAGTTTTGGCAGGGCTTCAACACAAGAAGGGTTTCTGCAAGGTTGAAAATAAAAACATATTTCAGGAACTTATTCTAGGGCATAGTTGACTGAGTGAAATGGAAGGAAAAACAGAGCATTTGGCAGTAGAACCGTGGTAACTCCTCAACCCAAGAAGCCTCAGCTTGGAAGAGCATAGATTCGTCTCCAAGCATCACGAAGAAGATGACAGGTCAAAATGCCACTATTTACTGAGCACCTACTAAGTACGGCAGTGTACTGACCACTTTGGAGTGCAGTGGCCTGTCGCTGCCGTCCCTCAGTCCCCTCCCACCGCCCCCCAGGCCCAGGCTGCCAGCTCTCCACGGAAGAGCCTTTGTTGGCTTCATCTTGCATCCCTGGCACGCAGCAGGAGAAAGGCAGTTGATGCAATACGTGTTTGTAAGACTGAACAAAACTCTTCTAGGAAAATTCTAGAGGGGTTGGCACCGACTCAGGAAAGCAAGCACACATACATACACTCGAATGACTAATATCAAATGTGATAAACTAAACCACTGTCATCTTGAGCTCTCACACTAGAAGCTCCAGCAGATTTTGGGTTTTGATCATTGTAATGAGGCTTCACTGTGCTCCCTTGGGTGAAATGGACAAAAATGGAAGCCATTAGAAGTTTGAGACCCTGAGCCAAGGAACTCAAAAAGCTGAATACCTCTCTTAGGATCTGTGTGTTGAATCTGCATTTGGGGTTTTGGCAGTTTCCCTGGATATTGTCAGTGGGTGAGAGAAACAATACGGCAGGAATGGCTGTCTGCCTACCCAGTGTCTATTCCCTGCTGCTTCTTTACTATAGAACCCAATATTATTATTAGAGACAGCAAAGCACCTAACTAAAAAGTTACATTTCCAGGCCCGCTTGGAGGACAGATACAAAGGGAGCTGTTGGGTGGGACTTCCAGAAACATTACTAAAGGAGCTTTATCCATCTTCCTGACTTCCTCTCTTCTTTCTTCTTCATACCCAGACACAATAGCTGGAGCTCCAGCAGCCATTTTGCAGCCATGAACTTGAGGTGGAAAATCAATACTAGAGATGTTAAAGCAGAAAGGATAGGAGACTTGAACAGACCAGCCCAACACTGCCTGCTTTCAGCTTTATTTCACTTGAGAGAGAAACAAACCCCTATTTGTTTAACTACTGTCACTTGAGGACTCTGTTAGTAGAGGCTAAAGGTAATTGCTATTGGAATGACTTTCTATGGGGTGAAGGGCCCAGTAGTACCCCCTAGGAGCATTTTGCAAATTTTGTGGGAGGGGAGGGAGGTATGTTTTTTGTTGTCACAATATGTGGTACTACTTGTATTTAGTTGACAAGAGTCTGAGATGTCTTGTCCCAGATATTCATGTAGATCTAAAACAACAACAAAATGTTTATAATTACCTGTGCCTTAAACATAATTCTATTTTACAAATAAATAAAATATATTTTTTGCATGGTTTCAGACACACCTAATTTTCCAGGAATGTGACTGCCATGTAAAACAAAAATTTTGGGGGCACCTGGGTGACTCAGTTGCTTAAGCGTCTGCCTTCAGCTCAGGTCATGATCTCGGGGTCCTGGGACTGAGCCCTGAGTTGGGCTCCCTGCTCAGCGGGGAGTCTGCTTCTCCCTCTCCTCCTACCCCTTCCCCCCGGCTTGTGTTTTTTTTCTCTCTCTCTGTCTCAAATGGATAGGTAAAAAAAAAATTTTGTACTCTTTTTTGGAACTTTACAAAGATTTGTTCACTATTTGCAAAATTATATCACCAATGGCAACACTAGTTGTATGCTGTGTAACACACTCTATTGACCTAAGTTTATAGTTGTCCTATTCATGGTGAATGTGAGTAATTACGGCACCCGCTCCGTTGTTTTATCTTCTATTATAGTTGGGCCCAAGCGTTTTCATGCTGAAATATGAAATACTTTATTACAAATTACCACCCTTTTATTTCTTCTTTGAATCTTCCCAGTCAAGGCATTATGCTGATTTTATTTTTGAGAAGGTACGTACAGGTAAGTTATATTATCTATACATTTCAAGTCAGGATCATAAAGTGTGTTCCATTAAGCAGGGAGGAGGGCATTGGTCTTGACAGTGCCTGGCGTCCTAACTGATGAGACTCATGCACACTCAGCCTCCATCTGCTTCTTCACTTTAGTGTGAAGAGGCAGAAAGGACTGGCAGCAGAGAGCTGAGTGTTGGGGGTCTGCACGTCAAGCAAAAAAGGCTTTTTTTTTTTTTAACATTTATCTGTGGCAAGCCTGGCTTTCAGCATAAGTGCAGAAGATGCATCATGTGCAATGCCATTTGAGAGCTAATTATCTCTGAGCAGGTTGAGTGTTAATCCATGATCCACCACCCACAACTCTGTCCACTTTAGTTTTTCAGAGGACACAGAATTAGGACAGAACTCTGTGTTGACAGAGGGGGAGGGAGAGCACGACACAGTTCTGGGACTCCGGGGACTGAGAAAGGAGAGCGAGGGGAGGTAAAGAAACCACAGCGGCCATCTGGGGGTAGGGAAAGAGTGCCAGGGAAAACCGCATGGCCAGGACCACCGAGGGGACCTGCGGCTGGCAGGGCCAGCCCACCGCTCGCTCGCCTAGGTCACCCCCCCCACCCCGCCAAGTGACGGAATTAACCACATCTCACACTCCTGAATTGGAGCAGATAATTGGCGAGCTGGCTTTGTGCACAGGAAGTGTGTGCAGTTAGATTTGGCTGAGTGGAACAGGAAGAATGGGGACCACCTGATTTCATCTTGTGCCAAGGAGGGCGACACAAAGCAGCAGTGTCTCCTATGCGGCTTGGCCCAGGCAAAGCAGGGGGACAGAGAGCCCCGTGCAAACTGGTGGGTGAATGGGGTCTTCCTGGGAAGATCGCTAGAGCAGAGGACAGTCAGGAGCTCTAGAACTGAGCTCCGGCTGCTTTGTGACTTTGGGCAAGTGATTTAACCTCTCTCCGTCTGTTTCCTCATCTGTAAAACAACCGAGGAAATAAAAATGCCCCTTAAAATCCCGTCACTCCATTCCATGTGATCCCCAGATGTGGCCTGGATGCCTCCTCTGTGGGTAGCACTGTGCCGACTGCGCCGGGCGGGGGGCGGGGGGGACGGCTATGCCCGCTTCCTTGACACCGGGGAACGCCCCTCCCCCACCCTTCCCCTCCCCCACCCCACGCCCGCCCGCAGGAGTTGGGAGGGGTGTGAAACAGATAGTCCTTGCGGGGGAGGGGGGGTTAAATCTTTACCTTCTCTCCAGATACATCTCAACCCACTTTTACTTCCCGCTGGGAGGTATCTTGGTCTAACCTCCCGACCCAGCCCTTGGCGGGTCTTCTCTCGGAGGTGCCCGGATAGGTACTGGTTAGAGAGGGCTGTTGCCAGGACAACGGAAACCAAACCCTGGCGGAAGCGTCATTCTTTCTGAGGATGTGGTAAGTGGGGTATTCACCTGATGACCGTCCCGTGACGGTCGGGCTTCTTTTCTAGCTACTTTTTGGAATCTTCATTCTTAGAAAACCCTTTGTTATGAAATGTGCTCAAGTCCGGAAAGGAAGTGAGGGTCAGTCAGCAATACCCCCAGTGTGAACTCTGGAATAGCATTTCCTTGAGAAAGATTCGTCCTCATTTTGCTCCTGGCTTTGCGCTGGTGCCGGATGACTGTTTCCTGGGGATTTCCAACCTGCGCAGCAAGGAGCCCGGCCCAGCTCACTCCCACACTGAAGACAGAGACGGCTGTATTTCTTGCATGCCTTTTTCTGTCCCACAGTGGTAGACAAAGAGAGTCAAGAGACCGTGCTTGTGTGACCCTGGGTGAGTCTCTTTACTTCTCTGAGTATCAGTGCAGCAACTGAGGCATTTAATGATCTTGATTCTTTTTTTTTTTTCCCCAAGATTTTACTTATTTGACAGAGACACAGCCAGAGAAGGAACACAAGCAGGGGGAGTGGGAGAGGGAGAAGAAGCAGGCTTCCCGCTGAGCAGGGAGCCCGATGCCTGGCTCGATCCCAGGACCCTGGGATCACCACCCGAGCAGAAGGCAAACACTTAACGACTGAGCCACCCAGGCGCCCCAGTAATTTCTATTCTTGAGGGAAAGTTGAGGACAAGTTACCGAAGCACCCTGAATACCCATTTGTAACAGACATTATTATTTTTATTATTTTGCTTTTTGCTCAAATTTTATATTTCATGATCTAACAATTAGACGAGTGGCCAAATGATTTTATAAAGTCATAAAATTTTAGTAAAATCATTTGGCCTAGAGTTATTCATAAATATTACTATACATTAAAATTGTTTAAATGCAGAAATGCATTAGTATTTTTCTTATTAAGCTTGGTCATCACACATAACTTAGTCTGAATTACAGACAGTGTAATCTCATAGAAGTGATAAAGTGTAGGGGCTCCTTGCTGGCTCAGTTGGAAGAGCATGCGACTCTCAATCTTGGGGTTGTGAGTTCTAGCCCCATGTTGGGTATAAAGATTACTTAAACAAATAAAACTTAAAAAAAAAAACTGGTTAGGGGCACCTGGGTGGCTCAGTTCGTTAAGCGACTGCCTTCGGCTCAGGTCATGATCCTGGAGTCCCAGGATCAAGTTCCGCATCGAGTCCTAAGTTCCGCATCCAGTCCTGAGTCCCGCATCTGGGCTCCCTGCTCAGCAGGGAGTCTGCTTCTCCCTCTGACCCTTCCCCCTCTCATGCTCTCTCTCTCTCTCTCTCATTCTCTCTCTAATAAATACAAAAAATCTTTAAAAAAAAACAACTGGTTAAGTGTAAAAAATATGGCCTAATTGTAAAAATCATCAAAGAGAAAATGAATCAGAAAGTCTCATGTCATTCCCACAACTAGCCTGTAATAGATTTATTAATCTCTTTCCCAACTACATGGTGTTCACATGCTGTTCCCTATGCCTGGAATGCCTTTCCTCACATTCCACCCCCCTCCCCCAAATCTTCCACTCAGCCTCAGAGCCATCCTTTATTGCTTTCTTTCTCTCACTCCCCCTATCCAGTCTGCCAAGAAATCCAGGTGGATTTCAATAAATCTACTTCAGAATACTCTCATAATCTGTCCAGGACTTGCTGTCTCCACTACCGCTAATCTCTGAGACCGCCCTCACCTTGATCATGACGCTAACTTCCTGAATGGCCCCTTGGCTCCTGTCCTTGCCCTGCCACCCACCCATAGCCTGCTCTCAACACAGCAGCTAGAGTGACCTTCTTAAAACACGTGTTAGGGGCGTCCGGGTGGCTCGGTCGGTTAAGCGTCTGCCTTCGGCTCAGGTCATGATCCCAGGGTCCTGGGATCGAGCCCCGCATCGGGCTCCCTGCTCCGCGGGAAGCCTGCTTCTCCCTCTCCCACTCCCCCTGCTTGTGTTCCCTCTCTCGCTGTGTCTGTCAAATAAATAAATCTTTAAAAAAAAAACAACGTGTCAGATCATGTCATACCTCTGCTCCAAACTGCCCAAAGCAAGAGTGGGTGCAATGGCTGGTCCCAGCCACGGAGAGGCATTCCCGCACATGCCCTCCCTGCCCAGTGGTGTCACGTTGGTAGCTTGAAACTGGCCATGGAGGGAGTATTTACATCACAGAAATCGGCAAATGCTAAAAAACCAAGTTTTGTTCTGTTTTTTTGTTTGTTTTTGAGACCCACCACTGCTGCCATGAATGGTGACCCATTTCTCTCAGGGTTAAGAGCCAAACTTGTCCTGACTGCTCGCAAAGCCTCTGCAATCTGACCTTGTCTCCTCCTCCTTTGCTCCAGCCCCACTGGCCTCCCTGCCCTTCCTCACACATGCCAGCACCCTCGGGGCTGTGCATTCCTTCTCTTTCTAGAAGTCCTTGCTCAAATGTCACCTCCTCAAGGAGGCTTACCTGACTTCTTCACCATGCATTCTAACCCCCACTGTCCTATTAGCTGTTCTATTTCCCCCACAGCATTCTAACTACTATAGAATTGCCTTGTTGCTCATGTTTATTACTTACAGTCTGTGTCTCCCCCTGCACCCCTGAACCCCCATAGAATGCCGTCTCGGTGAGGGCAGGGAGTTTGGACTGTTGTCTTCACTGATGGGACCCAGGGCCTGGCAGCCAGGAGGCATTCCGTAAGCATTTCGTGGCCGACTGGCTGACTGAATCTCCGAATGCCTGCCTCCTCTGGAATAAACCTTCCCGAAACTTCACGCTTTCCTCCTCTCCATCCACAAAAGGTCCTGATTCTTGTCCTCTATGTTCCACCTGCAGCTCCTGAAGTTCTTCCGTGGTATCATGACGATTTTCTTAGGACCGCCTCCCCCACCGGACGGCTGTCTGTGGGCTCTTCAGAGGCACCCCCAACACCCGTACCTACACATGGCCCCCACTGCTAGCTGTTAAGTGAACGCATGAATGTACACATGAATGGTAAGCAGAATATGATTCTCACACAGATTCGTCTTCTCATCTGGAGGCCCCCTTGCGATGGCGCTGCTGGGAAGGCCTGAGGCAAGGAAGGATGGGGGGCGACGCGGAGACAGAAGCAGCCCTGAGTGTGGGGGGCAGAAGGGAGTCTTCTCTCTTCTGAGCTCTGAGCAAACTGGTTATTATTTCTTTCTGTTACGCTCCTCACACCCTCCCTCTCCTCAGCCGTTTCTCTCACCTTTCAAACCTCTGATCTTTGATCACAGGCTAGGGTCAGCTTTAAGTACAGGGAGAGAAGACAGCTGCCTTGATGGTGTGATCTGGGGGCTTCAGGAAGGTTCTTCACTCTGGTGCCACTTTCCTCGGGTTTTCTTTTTCTTTTTCTTTCAGTTTTATTGAGATATACTTGATACACAGCTGTGAGTTTAAGATGTGCAGCATAATGACTTGACTTACATATATTATGAAATGATCACCACAATTAGTTAAAATGCATCATCTCATATAGATACAAAATAAAAAAGGTTTGAATGTTTTTTTCTTGTGATGAGAACTCTTAGGATTGACTCTCTCAACAACTGTCAAACATACACAACAGTGTCCCCTATAATCATCAAGTCACACATTGTATCCTTGGTACTTATTTATCTTATGACTACAAGTTTGTGCCTTTTGACCACCTTCTCCAAATACCACCCCCACTTCCCCCTCCTGGGTTAACCATAGATCTGATCTCTTTTTCTATGAGTTTGGGGTTTTGTTTTTTTGTCTGTTGTTTAGATTCCAAATATAAGTGAAGTGGCCTAGAACCCACTGGTCTCTCAGCAAATGGCCACACAGAACCGAGAGCCCAGGAGAACTGGCTCCCAGGGTTTCTAGAGCACGTGGCAGTTCAGGGCCGTTCCCAGCCTGGGGTCTTCGCCACACAGAGCTTCTGAAGGCTGCATGTCAGTGGCCTCAGACCCGGAGCCAGGGACGGGTGGGGAGGAAGGCTTGTCTGTCCCAGCGAAGCCCCCTGTCCACAAAGGCAGCTCCACTTCTGGTCAGCCTGCCCAGCCTCCCCAGGACAGCAGAGCGGCTGCCCTGTGGGGAGAGGGGGGACTTGTCTCCTTTCCCAGCCATCAGGTGAGGAAGCAGGGTCCACACCCTAAGCCTAAGCCTCAAGGGAGTACAGGATGTCCCAACACGTCCTGTAGAACGACTTAGTAATTTTCCAGTTACTAATTTGCTTTACCTGTTCTGTTCAAACAGGCTAATTGTTTCCTCAAAAAGACTCAATGTAGTGGGATGAGGTCACCAGAGACATGCCTAAACAATTACAAACTCTGGCCATGGGTGCGCCGGGAGACTGGTAACCAGCTCCTCAGACTGTAGATCTGATGTTATCTTTCCTAAAGCAAATTCGGTGAGGACGCGCCCCCTGGTGGTGACACGCGATTATACCAGGCAGGAAGAATCCTTCCACCCAGTGAGTGACTCCTTCCCTGGGTAGAAGAATAACTGGGCGTGGGTGCTGCTTTTGGAACGTTCTCAGTAGGGCATAGTACTGTTATTTCTCAGTAACTATTTATTGATTGAAATATGAAATAAATGTGATTAATATAATCCATTCATACTTGTGAACTTGGAAGGTGTGCATTTTAATCAAAGCAAAAAATCTGCCAAGGCAGAAAAGAGGGAAAATCGATCTCTGGTCTGATAAGAAAAGAGAATATAATTTTGAGAGCTTCCAGATACTTTCTGCTTTTACGTTGTGGGTATTATATTCTCTGTTGACTTAGAACAGTTCAATTTTTTATTACAAAAAAATGCAAATATACCAAAAAATAGAACAGTAAATCCCATATAGTCACTACCCAGGTTTCAAAGCTATCAAGATTTTGTCATGCTCAATTTTATATCCCATTAAATGTTTTTAGTTGCTTTTCCCCATTAAATATTATAGCCCAGACATCTTATTACCTGACCCTAAGTATTTCAGTATGCATTTCTAAAAACTGGGCATTTTCTTACATAACCACATACCATTTTTACATCTAAAAATTCATAATCCCCTGGAGTCATCTATGTACCCATACAGTCTACATTACAATTTCCTTTGAATATAAAACTGTCTTTTTGCAATAGTTTGTGAATCCAAGAAGTGCACGCATTTCATTTCATTGTTTGGTTCTCTCTCTGCCTCTCTGTCTCTCTCCTTCTCTCCCTCTCACAATCTCCCTCCCTCCCTCCCTCCCTTCTTCCCTCTTAATTAACTTCTCCTTATACAGAGGGAAATGCACAGGCATTAAGCATACAGTTCCGAGAGTTTGGATAAATGCATACACCTGGTAGCCACATCCTTATCAAGATAGAGAACGTTTCCCTCACCTCAGAAAGTTTCCTCCTGTGCCTTCACAGACAACTCTCCCTTTGCCCCCACCCCAGCCACTGCTCTGACTTCTCTCACCATGGATGAGTTTTGCCTGTTCCTTGTTTTATGTAGCTATTTGCCCTCAACATAGTATTTTGGGGGTTCATCCCTGTTGTTGCATGTTCCTTTTATTGTGAGTTATATTCCATCATCTGCATGTACCACAATCTGCTTGTGCACATTCCTGTGGCTGGACATCGGGATAGTTTCCAATCCGGGCTACTGGGGGAAAAGCTGCTATGAATATTTTTGTATGAATCTTTTTGTGGACATATGTTTTCATTTCTCTTGGGTAAATACCCTGGAGTAGAATAACTTGTCACAGAATGTGTATGTCTAACTTTGTAAGAAATCCCTGTGTCTCCTCTCCTGAGCACACCCTCTCTACCACTTTCCAGTTGTCCGGTAGTCTGCATTCTGCATATGGCCAACAGCCTCCCTGAGGTGTCGCTTAACTTGTCCCTCTCACCCCTGGGTTGCCTATAAACTAGAAGTCTCATTTAAAACCTGGGTATGATTCAGTTTAAATACTTGGGCAAGAATGCTTCAGAAGTGATGTTGTGTACTCCGTCCTACTCTCATTGGGAGGTACCTAAGTGACACCTAAGTGACCTCACTCTTAATTCAGACGCTGAGACTGATCAGTAGATCCAGGGGGTGGCAGCCTGATCCCCCCCAGTGTAAACCCCCAGCAACGCTTCTTCTAATGGTTTCGAATGATCTTTGCCTTGAATTTTTGTTAGGAATTGCAAAATGTTGATTTTTTAAAAATTCTATCAACCCTCCACATATATCACATGGGATTCTTCTGCAAGAAGGAAATGTTCTTTCACAACTTTCTCTCATTGTTGTAGAGGACAGGCAGGAAAAATACCTAACTATTTGTCTTTAATTTGCTAGTGAAAATTTTCAGTTTGGCTTATTGATTGTTAGAAACTTTTAAAAAGGCTCCAACAAGAAAAGCTCTCCCGATCAAGTATTACTCAAATATAAGAATTCCCTCACTTTGCTTGAAGAAGAAGATACAGAATATAGAGGAAACACTGACATGTCAATGGACCTGGAGAGATGGTGAGCTAAAGAGTAGCTGGGGCTATTGGGGCACCTGGGCAGCTCAGTGGGCTACCCGGCCGACTCTTGGTTTCCGCTCAGGTCGTGATCTTGGGCTTCTGGGATGGAGCCCTATGTTGGGCTTCCCTCTGAGTGTGGAGTCTGCTAGAGGATTCTCTCTCTCTCCCTATCTTTCTCTCTCCCTCTGCCCCCCCAACCCACTTGTGTGTGTGCACGTGCTCTTTCTAAAATAAGTAAATACATCTTTAAAAAAAAAGTAATAATTGTAATGATAGTTACTATCATTTATGGAATATTTCCTATTGATTTAATGAACTAATAATGAAATTTAACTCATTTTCATAATAATTATTTACAGAGAAAATAAGAGTGCTAGTCATTGTGTAACCCAAAGGGCCTTACTCAGATTAGGTTTCACTTTTTTTTTTTTTTAAGATTTATTTATTTATTTGAGAGAGAGAGAGAGAGAAAGAGAGAGCATGAGTGGGGGAGGGGCAAAGGGAGAGGGAGAGAGAAAATCTGAAGCCGACTCCATGGCTGAGCGCTGAGCCCTATGCGGGGGTGGGGGTGGGAGGGGGCTTGGGGCTGATCACAGGACCCTGAGATCATGATCTGAGCCAAAATCAAGAGTTGGACGTTTAACTGACTGAGCCACCGAGGCGCCCCTAGGTTTCACTTTTTAACCTCGAAGAAACCATGGATTCATCTCTTTATTCAGCTGACATTTATTGAGCTCCTTCAGGAAAACAAAGATGAATTAGACCCAGATGCTGTGAAGCCTCAAGGGGCCTTGCAGATGAATTTTGCCTCAATGGTTCCTGGGACTTGCCTTGCACAGATGTTCATGGCCTTTGTTACGAGACTCACAAAGAGCACACTGAAGTCGTAGGCAACACTCCAAAATGAGCTATCACCTGCCCCTCTACACAGGTGGCAAATGTAACTGGCTCTGGTGCTGGGGGGGAAGCCCCGATCAGTAGTATCTGCCTATTTCCCAGAATAAACTGTAAATACTCCCATCACGGCCGGTTTCAAGGTACCAACAACATGTCACCGAACGAAGAATTACAAATCTATGCATAGCACGCCATTATATAGTAACTTCATCATACGGTTACGATAAAAGTAAATAACTTCAAGAGCACAGATAACAGTTAACTTTAATATAGTGAAGTAAAGAAGTGATGAGTTTTAAGTATTTATTTTTGTAATGTAACTTATTTACTTATGTGTTTATATAATTTAATTGTTTTTATAATGGCTGTATTTAGTAGCTGGCTTGCACAATTTCTGAAAATTTAACCGTTGGCCCTGACAAGTTAGTATAAGTCAGCTCCACCACCCCACCAATACTGCAGCGGGGCCAAGGTAATACACAGCATGCCCCTGGGGACTTGGAAGAATGTGGCTGGGATGATGCTCTGAGCCCGGGATGGTCAACGGCCTGAGGACACAGAAGAGGAAGGGAGCTAGGTGTAGCGTTAGGAGTTATGTCCTATCTCAGCAATGGGGGTTATCATTTCCTGTTCCTGGTGTGACAAATTACTCCAAACTTAGTGGTTTAAAATAACACAAATGTATTATGTCACAGTTCTGGAGGTCAGAAGTCAGAAAGGGGTCTCACTGAGTTAAAATCAATGTGTTGGCAGGGCTGTGTACCTTTTGGAGGCCCTAGGGAAAATCCTTTTACAGCCTTCCTCCAGCTTCTAGAGGCCACCTGCATTCCCTGGTTTGTGGCCTCCTTTCTCCACCTGCAAAGCCAGCCCCCGTGTTGGGCTGATGCCTTGTCAAGCTGCCATCTCTCTGGTTCTCTCTTTGGCTAGCTGATTAGCAGCCTTAATTCTCCTTTGCCATGTAACCTGACATACACATAAGTGCCACAGACTAAAATATCTGGGAGGTTTTTATTCTGTCTAGTGCAGGGATGTTGAGAGATATTGCAGTTAGTTCTCCACAGACTGCACCCCTAAAGGCCTGCTGGAGAAGGTACTTGGAGTCCTACAAGGTGAGATGCAAGGTGGATTTCATAAAAGCTGCTGATTAGCCTCTAGTAGTTTCAGGTGGCTATAAGTGTTATAAAGAAAATGCAACCATAGAGCAGAGAGAGCTGAAGGGAGGCATTTTAGTAGATGGTCAGAGAAGGTCTCTCTGAAGTGGTGATGTGTGGGTTAAGACCTGAATGATGAGGAGGCAACCATGCCCAGATCCGTGAAAGGCTGGCTAAGAATAATGAACGGTAGCACCGAGGAAGAGCTGCTGAGGGTTGGGGGTTTGCACACTCAAAACATCCCCAAAAGTACAGTGTGTTCACCATCCAAACTCAACTTTAAATAAGTCTCCTATCCAGTTCCCTCTTTCTTTTTTTTTTTTTTAAAGATTTTATTTATTTATTCATGAGAGACAGAGAGAGAGAGAGAGAGAAGCAGAGGGAGAAGCAGGCTCCCAAGGAGCAGGGAGCCCGATGCGGGACTCGATCCCAGGACCCTGGGATCATGACCTGAGCCGAAGGCAGACGCTTAACTGTCTGAGCCACCCAGGCGCCCCAGTTCCCTCTTTCAATCACATCTATCCTCCTACATTCTTTCTATAGAGAAATTCTGGCATGCCACTGGAGAAAAACAAGTACAAAGTTTCTGAAGATTGGCATGTTTGGAGAAACAGAAAGAAGAGCAGTCTAGGAGATGAGGGGTAATAGATTGTTCTAATATTGGCCTCCAGTGGGTAGCCTTCCCTTTGTCCACATCCCTTTGCAATGAATGTTCCTACTCCTTCCCTCAAGAGGTAGTGTGTCTTTCTCCACTCCATGAGTCTGCTCTGGCAATGCGACTTGCTTTTTTTATTTTTTATTTTTTTTAAAGATTTATTTATTTATTTGAGAGAGAGCGAGAGCACAAGTGCACATGTGGTGGGGGAGGGGCAGAAGGAGAGGGAGAGAGAGAGAATCTCAAGCAGACTCCCTGCGGAGCGTGGAGCCCGACGTGGGGCTCTCTCCCACAACGCATGAGATCATGACCAGAGTGAAATCACAAGTTGGATGCTCAACCGACTGAACCACCCAGGTGCCTGACTTGCTTTGATCAATAGAATATGGCAGAAATAATGTACAAATTCCAGAGCCAGGACCTTAAGGAACCTTGAGATTTTGCCATCACTCTCTTGGAACCTCTCTGTGATGAAGAGAAGCTCACTAAGCTTACTAGCTTACTAAAAGACTGCAAGGAGAAGAACTGAGGAGCCCAGTCAACAGCCAACGCCAACTGCCTGACAGTCAAATGAGGCATTTGGACCCTCTGTCCACCACTGCACCGTCAAGATGACTGCAGCTGTATGAGTGGTCTTAGGAGAGACCAGCAGAAAAACCTACAGAATCGTGAGAAATAATAAAGCATTACTGTTTTAAGTCACCAAGTTTTGGGGTGTTTTGTTATGCAGCAATGGATAACTGTTACATGAAGTGGGGAGGTCACAGGAACAAGATCATGTAAAGGCGTATTAGCATGGTAAAGAATCTGAATTTTGTTCCACGTGCTCTGGGGAGTCATGAGGGTTTTAAGAAGAGTGGTATGTTTTAAAAGATCACTCTGGGGGTGCCTGGGTGACTCAGTCAGTTAAGTCAGTTAAGTGTCCTACTCTTTTTTTTCTTAAGATTTTATTTATTTATTTGAGAGAGAGAGAGATAGCAGGAGCAGAGGGGAAAGGGAGAAGCAGGCTTCGTGCTGAGCAGGGAGCCCGACGTGGGGCCCAATCCCAGCACCCTGGGATCATGACCCGAGCCAAAGGTAGATGCTCAACCAACTGAGCCACTCAGGTGCCCCTAAGTGTCTAACTCTTGATCTCAACTTGGGTCTTGATCTCAGGGTCGGGGGTTCAATCCTGCATTGAGCCTACTTAAAAAAAAAAAAAATCACTCTGAGTGCTGTGTGGAGAAAAGATTGTAGATGGTAAGAATAGAAGCAGGGAGACCAGCTGGAAGGCTTTTTCAGGCATCCAAACAAGAGATGGGAAGTAGTGGAGAAATTTGGGTCCTGCTAATGGATTGGCTTGGAAAGGATATAGTGAATAACAATCTTCTTTCTTGAAATGCGGGGCTATATAAATATATGTACTATGTATGTGGCAAGTCAGGATTTTTTTGTGTGTGCCATTGGTGGAGAGGGGGAGTTCTTGGCAAGCAAAAGTAAAGAGACAGAGACTTGGTGACAAGCACTGAAGTTACGTTTTGGGATGCAATCAATGTTACAAATTTTTTCTTAAATAAAAGAAAAAATAGATTGCCTTGTATGTGCCCTGCTCTGAAGATTATGACAAGTCAAAGACTCCACTGAGCTCATGGAATGAAGTGCTTCCCTCAGGAGGATGGGCCTCTGTAATAGAACCAAGAGTGGTGCGGAGGGGAAAGTGTGGGAGCCTGGAGGAGGGGCAGTGGAGGAAGGAGAGGAGAGGAAGACATCCCAGAGGGGCAGGGCAAAACTGGAAACCCATCCAAGACAACGTCTAACTGGAGGAAATGCAATGGGAAAAGTAAAGAAATGCTCTTTGTTGGCGGGAGTGTGATGAGACTGCTTTTCTTCTGGTGATGGACTGCCCCCCAGGCCCCTCCAGGTGCTGCAGGCACATCTGGGGCTAATCTGGATATGTGTGTATTCCCAGCCATCATTGAGTGTGAAAGCTGAATGAGATATGGTTCTTGTCTTAAAGTTTTGCAGTTTAGTTGAGGGCACATGTCCTAATACATGGTGTAATAACAATATAAAGAAAATAAATGCTGACCTTTTGCTGGACCGGGCTGGTTAGCTCTTGCTATTGTGGTGGTGACCCACTTCATCCCATCTTTTTGATACTCTTTTTTTTTTTTAAGTAGTTTCCACGTCCAGCATGGAGCCCAACATGGGGCTTGAACTCACGACCTTAAGATCAAGACCTGAGCTAAGATGAAGAGTCAGACACTTAACTGACTGAGCCACCCAGGCACCCCCCCGACCATCTTTCTGATACTCTTACATCTGGAGATCTTCATATTTCTCTAAGCTCTTCCACCTAGATACATAAACCTGGACCTTTCTTACAATCTTGCTCTTTGTTTTTTCCCCCTCTACCCACAACTCAGCATCATGAATGTGGGTTCAGCTGAGCCCCAGTGCCTACCTGGCCCCAAAGCATCCAATTCTAGGGACTCTTGTGCAATGCCTGAGATTTATGGGCCTGGAGAACATTATGCATCCTTGCAAATGTCTTCTGCTGAGACACCCCACACAATGATCATCTCTCTCCTCTTCCTTCCTCAGTGGATCTGCTTATTCAGGACAGCCCCGATTCTTCCACCAGTCCCAGAGTAAAACTATTACCCACTTCTGTAGAGGAGAGCACAGTGAAGAAGGAAAATACAACCCAGGGAAGAAACAGATCAGAACTGTCCTCCCTCAGACCCGGCTATGTGTATTCAATGATAGATTTCAGAGACAGAAATACCTCAGCCTCCTACAGATGCAAGAACATTCCAACATTCTGAACCTTAGCTATAAGCAACTAAGACCTGGTTCCAGAGCCAGAGGTAGCAGAACAGCAACTGGCCAGAGAATAGCAACAGTGTGACTCAGAACAACTCAGCAACTACAGAACACCAAGCCTTCTCTTCCTATCACCAGGGATACCTGATGAACACTTCTGGAAACTATCCAATATGGAGCAACCAGACCTGGAATGACCCCAGTTGGAGCAACCATTCTTGGAACAGTCAGACCTGGTGCCCCCACACCTGGAATAACCAAGCCTGGGACAATCAGCTCCACAATTGTGGAGAGGAATAATGTTTCTCATTATGCTTATTATGTCAAATGAGGGGGTACAATTGGAGTCTAATAAAAGGAGTTTCAGTAGCATTGGCTGCTTTGGGCAACATGATAAAAGATGTGTCTGGCTATAGATAACTAGATATAATACTAATTTGGATATCTTTAGGCTCTAGACTCTAACCTCAAGAATAGGAAGTAAAAATACAAAGATGTGTGCTGAAGGATTATTTGCATTTTCTGAGAGTGTGAGGCTTTACTTGTTAATAACCTCATTTGTTACCATGAAGGGTTAAGCTATACTGTGCTTCACTGATTTCCTCTGCCCTTTGTGCTGTTTTACTACACTCCAAATTTGTTCAGTATTCTTGTATTTGTAGGAAGATGTTTTCTGTTTTCATTTATCATGATAATAGTACCAGTTTGGCTGATTGGTTTATAGGTTTAAGTACCAATAAATAAAATATCCACTTAAAAGATAAAGAAAAAAAATGCCAATAGTGGTCCAGAGTTTTAAAATGCTAAAGGACTTAAAAAGGATAACTGAGAAAGAGGAAACGGAGTTAATGTTTTGAAGCATTTGTCCAGATGGTGGGGAGCAGGGAAGCCATTTAGAGTAAGAGGAGGGGTGCACACACAGACGGGAGAGTGTTGGGGAGGGTGATTGAAAATCACAAGCAGTGAAGCAGAGTGTGGGAAAGGAGGGTGGAGCCCAAGGATTCAGGTGTTTTCCTATGGAAATAGGAAACTGCCTAATCTATGAAGCTAGCAATCTGCGGCAACAAGGAGGGTGGCCTAAAGTCAGGGAGGACAGTTTGGAGGCCATTTTTAGGTAGACCAGTTGCCTTAACTGAGGCCTGCTGCTTTGTAGAGCTACAGCGAAAGGCAGTACAAACTTGTCCCAATACAGCCACTTACAGAGTCAGAGAGGCTTGTGCCCTTACTCGCTGTCCCTCTGTGTGACACTGGCAAGGAATAGGAAGGTGAAATTTGCAGTAGAGTATGCACATAAACAATGGGCAAGGGTAAAGCATCTTTAAAAATTAAGGGTACCAGTAAGCACATGAAAGGATGTTCAACATCACCATCATTAGGAAAATGCAAATCAAAACCACATGAGATACTACTTCATACCCATTAGGGTGGCTATTATCTTAAAAATGTTTATTTATGCATGAATGGATAAGTAAGATGTGGTGTATCATTCAGCCTTAAAATGGAATGAAATTCTGACACATGCTACCTCATGGATGAAACATGAAGATCATATGTTAAGTAAAATAAGCCAGACACAAAAGGACAAAGACTGTAGAATTCCACTTATAGGAGATACTAGAGTAGTCAAATTCATAGAAAAAGAAAGTAGACTGGTGGTTGCCAGGGGCTAGGGGGGGAGGGGAGTGTGGAGTTAGGGTTTAACAATATGGAGTTTCAGTTTGGAAAGATGTAGAAAGTCTGGAGATGGGTGGTGATGATGAGTGTACCTAACACCACTGAATGTACACCTGAAAAGTGGCTAAAATGGTAAATTTTACCTTATGCATGTTCTACTACACACACACACACACACACACACACACACACACAAAATGAGGATGCCCGTACTGCAGAATTCAGGAGTAGACTTTCAAAAATGTGGAAGTTAAATCTTTACTCTCCACCTATTCTATCTCCCCTCATCCCTTGCCAAAAAAGGCCAAACTTAAAAGCTAGTACATGGGGCACCTGGCTGGCTCAGTTGGTATAGCATGTGACTTTTGATTTCAGGGTCAAGAGTTCAAGCCCCATGTTGGGCGTAGAACTTAAAAAAAAAAAAAAAAAGCCAGTGCATTGTGTCCTCCCATTTCTGGTCTTAACCCCATTGTCCCTCAATATACATCTTTTGTTTTATAGCATTGTATGGGCCAACACACCAGAGAAAGAGCAAAATCAGAATATAAAAGCAGAAGAATGGAGAAAGAAAAGGCCCTATGCTTAAGCAAATGCAACTCTTTAACACTGAAGTCTAATAGATTATCAACATCTAGTTGATTATCAAGATGATCAAATTTAACATGTTGCTCATATTGCCCTTGATGTGATATATGATATGTTAAGAATGGCACATTACCTCTTTGGTTTCCTTTCCAAAACTCTAACCCCAGTCTAATCATGAGAAAACATTAGACAAATCCCAATTGAGGCACACTCAACAATCGACCAATACTCCTCAAAACTGTCCAGGTCATCAAAAACAAGGAAAGTCCGAGAAACTGTTACAGTCAAGAGGACCAGAAAAAGGACATCAGGAGATGTAGCTACACTTGTGGGGAGCACTGCATGATGGATAGACTTGCTGAATCACAATGTTGTACACCTGAAAATAATGTAACATTGTGTCAACTAGACTTCAATTTAAAAAAAAATATGTATTTGAGTTTGAAAACTCTCTTGCTAGAAGAGTAAATAAAAAGTTACAATATGAGGGGCACCTGGGTGGCTCAATCTGTTGCCTTCAGCTCAGGTCAAGATCTCAGGGACCTGGGATTGAGGGATCCAGTCCCGTGTTGGGCTCCCTGCTTTCCCCTCTCCCTCTTGATTTCAGCTCAGTTCCTATCTCAGGGTCCTGAGATCGAGCCCTGCTTTGGGCTCTGTGCTCAGCATGGAGTCTGCTTGAGATTCTCTCTCCCTCTCCCTCCCCCTCTCTCCCTCCTGCTCATGCTCTCGCTCTCTCTCCAGTAAATAAATAAATATTTTTTTAAAAATAATAATATGACATATGGGATTTGTTTCAAATTAATCAAGTGGGGTGGGAGAACATGGATGGGGTTGTAGGCCAGAGCTGATCATTGTCAAAGCTAGGTTATGGGTACATGGGGGCTCATTATTATTCTCTTTTCTTTTGTATGTGTTTTAAAAACTTGTCCATAATAACAAGTTACAAACTTAAAAAATATGTAATAGGTTAATTTATAGAAATCTGGGTGCTGTTCATGACTATTTCCTCTTATAAGACAGGGAGGTAGAGAAAACCAGTCTTAAGAGAAGGAAAAAAACAATAATGAAGCAAAGACACAGGGGAACAGGGGTAAAGTAAGGCATGAGCAGTAAAATGTTTCTGTTGCTGCTTCCCACCTGCACCTCCTTGACCCCAGACTTTGCCCTTGGCTTATGTGAGAAACCCCTGAATTCTTAGACCAGCCCCTGCTCCTTCCCTTTAAAAAGCTCCAATGGTATCTATTTCATGAAGGTGCAAGTCCAAACAAATACCAAGGTATATAATGCACCCTTTGGCATCCTCACCCCTAATCTAGGACTCATTCACCTTCTGATTCTTTTTATTTTATTTTTTTAAAATTAGTTAAAAATTTTTTAATTTAAATTCAGTTGATTAACATATAATGTATTATTGGTTTCAGAGGTAGAGGTCAGTGATCCATCGGTCTTACATAATTACAGTGCTCATTACATTACATGTCCTCCTTAATGTCCATCACCCAGTTATCCCATCCCCCCACTCCCCTCCCCTCAGGCAACCCTCAGTTTGTTTCCTAAGATTAAGAATCTCTTATGGTTTGTCTCCCTCTCTGATTTCGTCTTGTTTTATTTTTTTCCTCTCTTCTCCGATGATCCTCTGTTTTGTTTCTTAAATTCCGCATGAGTGAGATAATACGATAATTGTTTTTCTCTGACTTGTTTTGCTTAGCATAATACCCTCTAATTCCATCCATGTTGTTGCAAATGGCAAGATTTCACTTTTTTTTGATCACTGAGTAGTATTCTATTGTACATATATATACCACATCTTCTTTATCCATTCATTTGTCAATGGACATTGTACAAATGTCCCTTCGGATCACTACATTTGTATCCTTGGAGTAAATACCCAATAGTGCAATTGCTGGGTTGTAGGGTAGCTCTATTTTCAACTTTTTGAGGAACCTCCATACTGTTTTCCAGAGTGGCTGCACCAGCTTGCATTCCCACCAACAATGTAAGAAGGTTCCCCTTTCTCCGCATCCTCACCATCTGTCATTTCCTGACTTGTTAATTTTAGCCATTCTGACTGGTGTGAGGTGGTATCTCATTGTTCACCTTCTGATTCTTTAAGCTAAATAGCAAAAGGTTTCTTACATGTGGGCACTTAACCTAACTTAGAGAAAATACAGCCTGCAGTAGAGACAAAGGACCTGGGTTCTAGTTATGATTCTGCCAGTGTTTACCATTTGACTTTGGACAAGCTACGTCAGGGCTCTGTGCTTATTCTGTCATTCTTCTGTCTTGCTGTGACCAAGGGAGGCAAAGCATTAGAGCACAGCCAAAGAAGGGAGTTGCAAAACTTCAAAGTCCAGAATTCCTATTTTTAGTAGAACTCCTCAAAGTTGCAAATCATCACATTTGTCAGATTTTGTCTCACTGGGCACTCATTACAAAACCTGAACTTTGGAGCTAACTGCTCAAAAGAAAATCAAGTAGAGGAAAGTTCTTTTCTTTCTCCCCCTTCTCCGCACCCCTTCTTTAATTTTACCGTAGAGTGATATGCATTTTCCCACTGGGTTAAAAATATAAATAACACAAGGACGGTATGCAGTAACAAAAGACCCAAAGGTTGCCTTATTTAGTCCTTTCCTTATATCCACCCATGCAAATGCTCTTTGTTGTCCATTATCTCAGTAGCCAGGTGTGGTGACCAGCCATGGGGATTGTGAAACTAGACCAGAGAAAATTGTTACTTAGTTATCTTAATGCCTGTGTGGGGAGATGCGGGCGGGGCTAGGTGGTCTTCCAATGTCACTGTAGGAGCTGCTACATACAGCAGGTTATTATGAAGCAAAATGTATGATTTCAAAAGATGGAGCTTTGAAGATTGAAAGAAGTTCTTGATTTTCAGATATATGCTAAGACGGAAAACATATGACTCTATTGCACCAAGAAATCATGTGCACCCAGAGATTGACAATATCTTCTAAGTAACCCCATGGCATAATTGGTCACTGTATGACCAAGAGAAGTTCCACATTGTTCTCAATCTATATACATTACATTTGATTCCCCTTACTTGGCAATAGTTATGTTCTCAAATTGCCATAAACACTGAATTAGCAATTAACGGGATTAGAAAATACAGGGTTAGGTTCTTGCAAGCCTCTGGTCACAACATTTTCATCAGTGAATCGATAACTTCATTTTAGGTGTGTTTCTTTAAAGACCCCTTATTTAATATATAATTGTTTATTCATCAACATTGAACTAAGGGCCAACATCTCTGTTCTCCATCATTATCCTTTCATGATGTATAAGGAAGTCCCAAGTCTTGTTTTAAGCCAGATCTTTTATTGTTCAGAATGGAGTTTGAATAGCACAAACCAAAAGTTTTTCTTGCTTAAGCTATGTTGCCATAACTGACTCATGGTATGTTTAGATGTGCAGAGAAAATGGAGCTTTCCTTTCTCTATGGCAGATCTGGTCTTCTCACAATCTCCTCTCCATTGGAAGGGGAAAGCCTATTTCATCAGTTAGTAATTTCCCAGTCTCCAGTCAAAACTGTTGTTTTGTTTTGTTTTATTTATTTATTTATTTATTTTGGTTTACAATAGTCCCTCCTTTCCGGAAATACTCATTTATTCTAAGTTTTGGTCTCTCTCTCTCACCTCCCAAGATGGCACCCAGGCGTGCGGAGAGCACACTATGCCCTTGAGGGTGGGGCAGGGGAACTTGGGTCTGCATCAAGGGGTCCCCAGTGTTGCTTTCTGGTCCTTGCTGGTCTCTGTAGTTGTGTGTCCCTTGCTTACACTGGTGGCATCTACCGTAGAAGTCTTCAACTGGGGAAAGAGTGATCTATTCTCTAGGTTTGGTCAGGGCCTAGGGGGTTTCCCAGCTGACCTGTCTGTCCTGTGTGACTGAAAATTCAGGTCACAGCTGATGGACCCAAGGATGGGCATCTCACCCAAGCTGTCAGAGACCTTCCCTAGGATTTTTCAAACTGGAACTGAGCAGCCTAGTTTCTCTTGGGTTGTGAGATGGGAGGCTCAGGACCAGTGCACTGCTTGGTTTTGCTACCTCGCAGAAGTAAAGGAAGGTATGGGGAAGGAGCACATGTTGAGAATGTGAGAGCTGCAAAAACAGTCAGATCCCTGGTCTGTGTTGTACTTGAGATCCTGTGCACCTCTTTTTCCTGTTGTTCTGTGAGCTATTCACAAAACTTTCTAGTAAATTCCCCCTTTGGGTCTAAGCTAGTTTGAGTTCAATTTCTCATACCTGAAAAAAAAAAAGTCCTAAACAATTATGTTTTTAAATGATTTAATGATCATCATAACACTCGCATATTTACAATAATTCCAAGCAACCTTCATTTACACTACTCCCCATAACTATGTTATTTTTACAGGTTGGGAACTATTGCTGCCAAGCATATGAGATAATTGAGATTTAGAAAAGAAAAATTTGCTGTTGTGAAATGGAACACTCATAGAAAAAAGTACACAAAATAAAAATGTACCTGATGAGAAGTTGTTATCACCAAGTTAACACAGAAACAACACTGTGATTACCCCCCCAGCCCATCTCATGCCCCCTTCCAATCAGGTTTCTCACTTTTGTGGTTATCACTTCCTTATTTTTCTTTCTAGTTACATTACCCCAGCATACATCCCTGAACCTTAAAATTGAATTCTGCCATTTTTTGAAAATTATGTAAATGAAGTCATACAATATAATTTTTGGGGGGGAGCTGGCTTTCGTTCTGGATTATATTTTGATTTTCATCCAGCAGTTAGCTGTAGCTATAGTTCAGTTTTTTTTAATTGTTGTTTAGTATTCCATAATATGAATGTACAATCATTTATCTATTCTGTTGATTGGTTTTTTTTGACTCTTATGAGTAAGAGTGGTATGAGTATTCTTGGTGAATACATGCACATTGTCTTTTTTTTTTTTTTTTTTTTTTAGTGTATACCTAAGAGTAGAATTGCTAGATCATGAATATGTACGGGTGAGTAAATAATACCAAAATCTTTTCCTAAATGATTTTTCCAGTTTATATTTCTACCAGCATTTTATAAGAGTTTTTCCTGTTCCATATCCTCACTAACACTTCTCAATCTTTTTTTTTGTTTTAATTTTATTTGTTTATTCATGAGAGACAGAGAGAGAGAGAGAGAGGCAGAGGGAGAAGCAGGCTCCCAAGTAGCAGGGAGCCCGATGTGGGACTCGATCCCAGGACTCTGGGATCATGACCTGAACCGAAGGCAGACGCTTAACCATCTGAGCCACCCAGGCGCCCTCAATCTTTTTAACTTTAGCTATTTGTGTGGATATGAATGGTATCTCACTGTGGTTTTAATTTTACTTCCTCCTGATTGCTAATGAAACTGAACACCCTTTTGCATATTTAATGGATGTTTGTATATCTTCTTTTGTGAAATTCCTGTTGAAGTCTCTTGCCTATTTTTCTTTTTGATTGCCTTTCTCTATTGATTTGTAAGAGCTCTTTATATATTTGAATAAGAGACTAAGAGAACTCTGTTGGATATAAATGTTGTAAGCTTCTTCTTCGACTCACTTAATGGTGTTGCCTTTTCATTCACTTAATGGTGCCTTTTCACTCACTTAATGGTGTCGAGGGAGAGAATCTTTAATGTATTCAGACTTATCAACTGGGATTTGAAAATGGTGCATCTGACAGAATAACTAGACCAAGCAGTGGAAAGCAAATTTCTCAGTTCAGTAAAATGAACTCAACACAGGCGCTCTAGCCAAAGTTGCACATTCTTCCTTTGGAATGTTGTTTCTGAGATGACATTTTATTTTTAAATGATTGAAAATTCCATTACGTTACAAACCAGAAAAATGCACTTACAATATTTAATTCTGCCGCTTGGTGGTGTCATGAAAACTAATAATAATAATTTAAAAGGATTGTTCTGAAAGTTTGCTGGACAGTAGGGTGTCGCTATTAGCAAATTAGAAAAATATAAACAACATTTTTAAAAGTTTATAAACCTCTTATACATTACAATTGCTGAAAAAATGCATACGGGCTCAGCATTTCAGTATAAAATCCCAGGCTTACTCATAGCCAAACAAGAAACTAGGATGGCACAGCTTTTTAATCATGGAAAATTTCAAGTATCCTAAAATGCCAATATAACCAAGATCCCTGTACCTACTAGGTAGATAATGTTTACATCCTGTCATATTTACTTAAAAAATTAAAGTTTATGGTCCTTTGTTCTGCCGTTTCATTTCCCTTTCTTTTTCCCACCAGAGGTGACCACTATCCAGAATTTGATGTGTATCTGTCCAGTTCTTGTTTTTCTATTTTTCCTACATGTTCACCTGTTCAGGAACAATGCAAATGTTGTTTCATATTTTTAAATGTATCTTTTCATCCTATTGTGTACTGTAATTTGCTAACATTCTATTTTGTCATGTTGATACATACAGATATACAGATCTAGGTCATTTGTTTTAACTGCTGTGTTGTAATTTATGGCAAACATATACTCTAAATTTTATTTATTTATTCCTCTATCAATG
Source organism: Leptonychotes weddellii (assembly GCF_054177405.1). Lineage (NCBI taxonomy): Eukaryota > Metazoa > Chordata > Mammalia > Carnivora > Phocidae > Leptonychotes > Leptonychotes weddellii. The sequence goes on from NC_138378.1 coordinate 58,385,852, forward strand.
AACATTTTATGTTGCAATACAGGCAATACCTAGAACAATATCGAATATACAATAGAACCCCAACAAATATTTGTTGAATGGAGGCAAGCTTTTAATTCAAGAAAAGAGGTATAAAATATCTCAGGCAGACTATTTTTTGCTTCAATTCTCCAGTTATTTGTTATCATCCACCCTATCTGCACGCGTGGCAGGAGACATTTCCTGAAATTTCCTAACGGCTTTTTACTCAATCCACTGAAAAAGGCTCTGCTGTGGTATGCGTACGGGGGTAAGGGTGTGTGGATAGAGGGGGTAGAGAATGGACACAAAGAAATTTCAATGTCCAAATATAAGACAATGGTTTGTATGGTCTGGAGTAGGGGGAGGGTGGCAGCAGCAAGCGTTATAAATCTGGGGGAAGTCTGAGACTTTACAATGCAGGGCATGTCTGGCGCTACCATATCCGGATAACGAGATAGAGGAATATAAAGGTCTTTTTCCCCGTGTACGTTCTGAAAGCTATAACCATCAAACGCCAGACGGTTGCCATGGGAACCAGCAGGGGGAGGGGGAGAGAAGATCCGCCAGAATTCTTGATGCGCTTAGAATGTTTCTTCTTCCGCTCCTCTGCTCTTCGCAACCACCGCCCCTCTCCTCGGTCCCCCCCCTCCCCCCATTCTCTGGGGTCTCGTCATTCTCTTCCTTTCTTGAGTCTCTTCTTATCCATTCTAGGTCGCCATCTTGGGCCACGCGTCAAGATGGCGCCCCTGGTCCCAGAGGCAGAGCCCTGGCGCTCCAGCGAGGCTGCGCACGCACGTGTTCAGGCGCGGGGGGGGTGGGGCGGTGACGTCCAGGCGCTGCCCCGCCCCTGGTCCCACTCCGCCTTCCTCCCACCGGGCGAACCCGGAAGTGGAGGAGGAGGCGCGGCGGTGGTGGCCGAGCGGGCAGGCGCTGGCGGAGCCCAACCGGGGAGCGTGTCTGGGGTTGGGGGCGGGGGGTGGGGCTGAGCGGCCTGGACAGCCAGGCCCGGACGGGGCGGGGGAGGCCATGGCCTCGGCAGAGTTGCAGGGGAAGTACCAGAAGCTGGCTCAGGAGTACTCGAAGGTACCCATCGTGGGCGGGGAGTAGGGGGTCCCCGGCCCTGCGGCCTCGGGTTGCCTTGGCAGCTACTCGTCGGGACGGAGGGGAACGGCGAAGGGGCACGTTCGCGTGCCCCTTCTCTCTGCCTTCCCTGTCCACCATTACCATGCCTCCACCTGCAGCTCCCAGGGGATGGGGCCGGGCCGTCTTTGGGTCCCTGTGCGTTTCTGCGGGAAGGATCAGGAGTTTGATTCTTCCTTCTCACTAAACTAGCGGGCTTGGAACTGGGGTGTCCGAATCCTGGCTTCTGCCTCTGGTGCTGGTCGGGAGGGGAAGGGAAGGGTAAGGACCAACCCCTCTACTGCTGCTACCTTAATTTTCCTAGCCCAGTGATGGGAAAGATCAGGCTTTCTTCCTCCTCACAGGGATGACATGAGGATAAAGAGATTTATGTGTCCCCAGTCGATTCGGGAGGGTAGAGCGAGCCATTCCTGTAAACTGTTTCACTGAGGATGGGTGGTTACGAATGTATTTAGTGCGTTGGCAAGATGTCTGGAGATGATTTTGAAAGCTTGAGTGGTAGGGCTGTGTCCCTTTTTCTGTCTTTTCCCTCGGTCACCTGGAGTGGGGCGGAACACCCAGATGCTCAATACATGTTGAGTTAAGCAAACAGTCTTATTTATGGCATCCGTCTTTAAATGATGGAACCTTTTCCTTGGAAAAGGGCGGTGCTGCTTCTAAGGTGTTGCTGCCTTAAGAATATTCTAATGAAGTTATAAAAGAATCTCACATCCTCGGAAATTGAACAGTCATTAAGCTTAGTTTTCAATGATCTGGCATCATGGGAGCATTGGGAAGACGTAGCCCCCTTTTGACAATTTGGAGAAACGGACGCACATTTTTTTCTTAGGGTTTCACTTAACACATACTCAGCAAGGTAAAATGAACTATTGTTTGAAAAATAAAACCTTTGCCTAAACATACACACTTAGGTCTTTTCACCATCAAATGGGAGTCTTTTGAGATAATATACTTATTCCAGCGGTGCGGCCATTAGCAGAACTTCTTGCATTTACATATGGAATTGTCTTAAGAGCCTGTAGCACAATGTCAGTGATGGCAAGTTTTCAGCCTTTGAAGGAATATTTTCTGGTTGGAAAGGGTCAGAAATTGTTTGGAACAAATCCATATGGTGAAGGAGAGTGGGTGGAGAATGGCAATACTCAAAGTTGACTCCACTATTTTGGGTGAAAATGTTTTATGAGTATAAAGTAAGGGGACTGATTTTCTTCTCCAGAGGATAAACAATCTCAGAAGGCAATTCCAAATGGCAAAAGAGAGTTCTAAAAACGTTTTAAGCAGTGACTGCATTGCTGAAATAATTGTGTAGCCTTCCAAAAGTATTAAAAACTTTGAAAGATTTTTTTTTTTGGATATATATGCTTTTTCGTTCACGGACATTCATTATGGGCCTCCTGTGCATAGTCTGCCAGGTTCTGTTGAGTGAGCAGAGTTCCAGTTTAAGGAGAATCCTTTAATGGAATGTTCAGAGATTGTACATAATTATGATACAGTATGACAAGTGTTAGTTCAGTGGGAACACAGAAGAGATGAGGGTAAGAGTAGAAGTTACTCAGATTGGGAAATAGGGAAGAGGGAGGGTTGCTAGCATCCCAGGCAAAGGGAACAGGCCATGTTTCCAGTCATGAAAGCACGTTAAGGTACACGGCAGAGAGAGGTGAAGTATGGCTGGAGAGTTAATTTGGACCTGATCATCATAAAGGGTTGTGGATGTCAAGTAAGTTGGAACTTTATCTTTTGAAAAATAGATGTCAAAGGTTTTTAATCGGGATAATGGCATTACTTTTAGGAGGGGAACTGCTAACTACTCGGAGGATGGATTGAAATAGGGAAAGATCGGTGAAAAGAAGACCGGACTATAGGCTGTTGGAATAGTTTTGGGAAGTGTAATATGGGACTAAATCAAATTAGTCACTATTTAGATGGAGAGGAGGGCCTAGATTTAGGACTTAGGGTTAAAGTACCTTTTTACTTACCTCTTTTTTTTTTTAATTTATTTTTAAAGATTTTATTTATTTATTTTAGAGAGCGAGAGTGCATGCAAGAGTTGGGAGGGGGCACAGAGGGAGGGAGAAAGAATCTGAAGCAGGCTCGCATTGAGCGCAGAGCCCCATGCTGTTTGATCCCATGACCAAGACCACGAGATCACGACCTGAGCAGAAACCAAGAGTCAGTTGCTCAGCCGACTGAGCCACCCAGGCGCCCCTAGTTACCTCTTGAGTGCCCACTTTGTACCTAGCACAAAACTTATGAAGAATATAGTATATGAGGCACTCATCCTTGTGTCTTACTCATTCTGTGGGTTGTGGTGAGTGAAGGGAGACTGAAGAGTTGACCCTGTGGTTCTAGATGAAGGGACATGACTGCCACTGACAGATGCTACTGGCAGGAAGGCGAGCCAGTTTAGAGCAAAGGGGTGTATTACAGGTTAGATATAATTACAGAATTTTAAGGTTGCAAGGCACATTAAAGTTATCTTGTTCACATAGTAGTTGAAGTGTTGTTGGGGTAACTGCTGGAAATTTCTAGTGGAGATGGACTGGCTAAAAGTCAGGACAAAGGCCAGAGCTTTTGGAATAATTCCTGTGAAGACAAGTAGTTGAACTGCAAGAGTTAGTCTGGGTGGAAGCCTTTAGGTAGACTCTTTGGGGAACACCTATGGGAAGCGTGTGAAGGGAGGAGGAGATGGACTGTAGGAGGTCTGCCAGACTTGAGGTTATTTATCTCTCAGATTGGGTTAGATCATTTTTCATCCTTTTAATTGCAATGTGATGGAAATTTCAGAACATAAGAGAACAGAGATTGGTCAAAAGATTTCATGTGCTTTTTATTCTCTGTCAATTCTAGTGCCGAGTAATTTCTAGATAAGATCTGTGCTACCTTCAGCCCTGAGCTTGTGGAAGGGGCACTCTAGCTTTGCATTACCTTCCCTGGTGCAGAAATTGTGGGCTAATGTTGAAATCCAGTTAGGTCTTTTTCCTTATTTAGGATACAAAGACAATAGAGTTCCTCATAAACAGGAGAAAGAAGCTACATATCAAGACAGCAGCGAGCATGATCCCTAAACCAAGGACATTTGCAGAATCTCCTTGTACAGATTTAATGCAGATCTCAGCCTGTTTTCCAGGAAGGAGCCCATTTGTTGCTTAAGAACTATGATCATAATATTCTTTCCTCCCAAGAAGGAAAAAAATGGCCCGAGAAGCTCCCATTTAAGGGACTGAAAGTTTAGTTAGATAAAAGATGGGAGGCCAAAGCAGAGGAGAATTTCTGAGGCATACATACTGCTAAATGTAAAGTGTTAATGGAAAAGCTAGTAAAAGTAGAGATTAAGACCCTAGTAGTTTGGGCAATTAGAAGGTCATTGGAGACTTTTGAAACTTCAGGTTTAATAAACTTTAGGGAAGAGGAAAGGTGTATGCACTGGTTTTCAGAGGTTTTTGAAGGTAATTGGTAAGCAGTGCAAGCTGCTGCTTTGCGATGTGAGGGAAAGCTAATCGAGACCTCAGTTACTACACCGTAGATTAAGAATCAAAGATCGTTTCTTATATGGTGTCTCTTCCGCAGCCTGGTCTGCTTCTGATGCTCTGGTATGTCTCATAGGGAGGAGAGGCTAAGAGCACTGAGTCCTGGCTCTGTTTGATTTCAGTCTGCTTGCTTTGCAGGAGCTCCTGCACCCCTGCCTGGCATCATGTTATGTGTGTAAGCATGTTTTAGGTTCTGTTTTCTTAGTGTTTGTGTTACTCTGGGCCAGTGGTTCTCAAAGTGTGGCCCCTGGATTGGCATCATCAGCATCTGGGAACTAGTTAGAAGTATACATTCTCAGACCCACCTGGGACTTACTGAATCTGAAACTGGTGGTCAAACCCAGCAATCTGTGTGTAACAAACCTCTGAAGTGATTTGGATGCACACCAAAGTTTGAGAACCATTGCTCAAGATGTGGTATCAGTATATTAGTTTTTGCTCAATCTTTTCAAAGCTCTTTTTGAGCCAGTAAAAACAAATGGGAAAGTCAGACATCCAGTATTTCTCTTAACAGTTTACTTTGCAATTGATGCTTCTTTTAGTGATGAAGGAGATTGCCTGTGGGAGCTTTTTTAGATTTACACTCTTAGGAAATAGCTATTCATATTGGTGAAGGTGTGTTTGCTTTCTAGGTAGTGGGGCTTGGTGGAACCTGATTAATTACCCCTTCCTGTAAGAGAAATTGACTCAGGAGCTGGATTAAAAATGAGTATCATTTGGATTAAAGTCTAGTATCAGCCTCCCTTCCCCCCCCACCCCCCCCAATGTGTAGAGTTTACTACTAAAGTTTGTTTGGAAAACAGCATTGTGTTCAGTGCTATTCAATGGAACTTTCCATGTGAATGAAAATGTTCTGTATCTATGCTGTCCAGCAGGGCAAAACACCAGCCATGTGGTACTGTTGAGCACTTCCGGTGTGGCTAGTGCAACTAGTGAACAGAATGTTAGATTTTATTTAAATTTAAATTTAATAGGCACATGTGGCTTTTGGCTACCCTGTTAGAAGGTGCTAGCTTAGCCCCTAGATCAGTGCATCACAGACACAAAACATCTCTGTGACTCACCTGAAGACCTTGTTGAACGGCAGATTCTGGTTCAGTAGGTCCAGGGTGGGGCCCGAGAGTCTACTCCCAGGTGATGCTATTGCAGCTGTCCGCAGACCACACTTGGAATAGTAAGACCTTAGAAAAGCCAGGGGTGTCTGTCCTACTCTTCGTCTTTAATCCACAGCTGATCTAGTCATCCAGTCACTGGAGAGGCAGCTAGACTGCAGGGGTTGGGGTGGGGTGTTGTCCTAAGGAGTTGCCCTGCGTGGGATCAGGAACAGGAGAAAGGGTCCGTTTGAGGGCAGGTCTGAGAGAAGGTTTGTTTCCTGCCTCAGTGACGGAATAACTCCAGCCACTGCTACCTGGTACTGCAGAGCCTACAGGTGTTTCTCCAAATGCTTAGAACCATGTGGTCCTACTGGACATTAAGAAGCCTCAAAAGGCCTGAGCCTAAATCGCTGAAGACCACTCTACAGACTACTCTACGTAACTCTGGTTCTGGAATGGTCAGGCTTACCACAAAGTTATTGCTCTAGGGACAGAGAGTGGTGGTAAATCAACTATGACGTCTCCTGTTGCTTTGACAACCTGTGATGGGATAATGGGTCCAAGATTAGAGATGTACTACCTTCAATCACAGACTATTGGAAGAGTTTGTGGGGAAAGAGAGATGAATCCATATACACATTTTCTCATCTAATCCCCAACAGTCTTCTGTATTAGAACCACACTTACATAACTATTTCCTACAGTGGACATTTTGACATTTTACAAGTTTTACAACCCTATAAAACAAACTATTAAACATATAAGCTTTTCTTCATTACAAAGTAATGTGTGCATTATACAACCCTAAGCCCATCCCTAAGCCTTACCCAAACCCTGATTCGAAGCTTCAAAATACTGAAGTCATCTACAGATCCCATCTTCAGAATCTCTGGCCTGGGTGATCCCTAAAACTCCTTCTGGTTCTACCATTTTCAGTATTCCAAAGTGCTGGGAATACCACTTGGTCTTTCTCCCTACTTGCTTGTACGACCCCCTGGACGGGGATAAACTATCCGTAGGCTCTGCAGTACCAGGGAGTAGTGGCTGGAGTTAGCCTGTCACTGATGCAGGAAACAAATCTTGGGGAAAGGTCAGAGAGGGACTGTTAGAGTAATGAAGCTTTATAGTTATGTGACGCATTACCTTCAAATGCCTTTTACATTATTTAATTTAACTAGTTAACTAAACATTTATTGAGTGCCTTCTCTGTCCATGGCTTTGATCTTTCACTTAATAAGAGATGTCTTCTTACTAGTTAGGTGCCAAAGGAACAGAGGGGGCAAGCTCCCTGCGGACCATAGGGAGTGGTTAGGAAACATTTATGGATGAATTAGGACCAGAGGTAGGAAGTAAGCTCCTGGAAGAACGAGCTGGGATTTGGTTGGTCAAAGTGAGGAAGGGCTGTGCTTTCAGAGTAAAGGTAAAGCAACTCAGAAGATTACAAGACCATGAAAAACGAGGTTTAAAAGGACTAAGGGTTTCAGAGTTGGGCAGCAGAGGTACTGTTCCTCTACTGGATGGAACAGAAGAGCTTGGTGCACAGCTGCTTGGAAGTAGGCTCTATCATTTTCTGGAGAGTTTTTCCTAATGGGACTTCAGGGCAGTTGTTTCTTAGTTAGGCCCACATGCTTTGGAGCCTCCGTACATATCTCCTGGAGGCATTAGTGACCATCTGGTGATCTTGTACCTATTTCTAAAACAGTAAAACAGTGTGCATTTGCCTCCCCACTGTGGTGAATGCTGGTGGGGAGAACGATGGATTCTAAAAGACCAGACTGACCACAGCGGCATCAGCGTTTGACAAGCTGCTGGTTCACTAATGCACTAGTGTGGCCGTATGAATGCTGAAATGCGGGATGACGCCAGATGCTGTGAAGTGTAATTAACACGGCAGTGGTATGTGCTGAGCTTCTGATTGTCATCCTTGTCTACCTTCATAAATGTATTAGGTAAATATTTCTAAAGGAGCTGCATTTTCTGCCAAGCAGTTTTATTGAAACCATGTTTTTGTTGTTGATTCGTTTAGCAAACAGTATTTTCCAAAGGAATATCCAAATCATTTTTTGTTGAAATCAGATTGAATTCTATACAGTAGTAATTTAAGAGTTTTGTTTTGTGGGACGCCTGGCTGGCTCGGTCGGTGGACCCTGGGACTCTTGATCTCGGGATTGAGTTTGAGCCCCAAGTTGGGTGTAGAGATTACTTAAAAATAAAATCTTTAAGAAAAAAATTTGTTCAGAGTAGGCTGTTAATTTGTTTTAAGTAGCTTTTAAGTGTGTCTTAGAAATGAAAGTTGAGGTTCTTTTTTAAAATTGTCGTGGTTCTGGTCCTATAGAAAGTGATCAGTTCAGTAGATTTCAAGCTTCATCCGTAGTTTCTTGAAGCAGTCATTAGGATCTTCTAAATACCCCAGAAAGAAGAGAGATGTAAGAGATCACAGGTCAAAGTTAGGACAGGGGAATGAAATGAAATCTGAAGCCTGAAGTCATATTGCTGTCTTCTGGCTGTGTGGGTTTGAAAGTGTTTATTGAATTCTGTTACCTAGGTAGCACATTATCCAAGAGTATGTTGATCCTGCTGCAAAAGAAAATACTGCCTGATGGAAATCAATATTAAAGTAGTACTTCTTTTTTCTGAACTTGTAGAGCAGAGGTGCCCCAACTTTTTCTGTAAAGAGACTATTAGTAAATATTTAAGGCTTAGGGCTGTACATTTTCTGTTGCAACTACTTGTCTCTGTCATTGTAGCTCAAAAGCAACCATAGACAATACGGAAATGAGTGTGGTTTTGTTTCAGTAAAACTTTAAATTAGGGGCTCCTGGGTGGCACAGTCAGTTAGGCGACTGACTCTTCCTTTTTGCTCAGGTCAAGTCGTGATCTCAGGGTTGTGAGATCGAGCCCTGCATCAGGCTTCATGCCCAGCGCAGAGTCTGCTTGAGATTCTCTATCCCTCTCTCCCTGCCACCCCCCCCCCGCCCCCATGCACTCTCTCTCAAATAAATAAATCTTTAAAAATTTTTTTAAAAATTAGGTAGCAGGCCAGTATGGGCCATGGGCCTTAGTTTGCAATCCTTGTTGCAGGGAATTTAAGTAGGAGTAAGTACTGCTGGTTATCTTGTATTGTCCCTTTTAAATTTAAACTCTTGGTAAACCACTTCTTTCACTTCTTTCTCTCCTCCGTATCCTTTAGCACAAGGCCTTACACCAGGCAAGTTATAATGTTATCTGTTATCCCTTTGATTCTAGTCTAGTAACAAGAGTTCTGTTTCCATTCTTGGGGCACTTTAAGATTTAGAAAGTACTTTGATAGGGGTTTCTTATCCGGTTCTCACAACAATGTGAGAAGAAGGAAGATAGGTTAGATGTATTCACCCATGTTATAGATCATATAACTGAGGCTCAGAATGGTTAAGTGAATTTTTCAAGTTTAAATTGTCTACTAAATGGCAGAGCAAGATTTGGGTCTTCTTTCTGTTGTAGTGAGCTGTATCTTTAACTTTCTAAAAATAGAAGAAGCTCATTTTTTAATCTGTCTTTTGCTCAAGCTGTTGAATATCCTGCAGTATTCCTTGCTTTTCTTAGATTCTTAGCTAAATTTTGTATTGAATTCCACATACTCAGTTTAAGGTTTAGTATTTAAATATTCCTATCCTTTTGGCACAGAGGAGGGTCATTTCTGTTCTCAGGAGACAGATTTGAGTTATGCTAATTAGAAGTAGATTTTTTTTAAGCTCACAGATAAAATCATTCCCTTTGTTCAGTTTCTCAGAGAAGAACCTGGTCTTTCATGGTCTCTGTACTGAACCTTCAGAATATGAGTCTGTAAACCTTTTGCTTTGGCTACATAGGACTTGTATATTTCTACTTACATGCTCAGTGTTGCTGAGAACTTTCTTCTTCCTACAGAAGTGGATTTTATCTTTCGAAATTCTGCAAGTGGTGGTGGTATACCTATATACATAGACACAATTCATTTAGCTGTAGAATTCTTGATTTGTATGCTTTATTTTAAATAAAGTTATACCTCAATTAAAAAAAAAAAAAAAGCCTGCGTCCTACCTTTTCAAAGACTTTCCCAACCTCTCCAGCTTCCTTCTTTTCTCATTTATATGTAGCTTTAGACAGTAGTAACCAATATTGTCTAATGGCATTATGACTGGAGTCAAATCTGCTGGGGTCTGAATCTCAGCATTGCCACTTAACTTCTCTGTACCTCAGTTTGCTCATCAGTAAATGGACACAATTCTAGTACCTACTTCATAGGCTTGTAAAGATTAATGAGGTAATACATGGAAAACACTTAGGACAGTGCCTGGTATATGATGAGTTTTCAAATGTTAGCTGCTATTACCAACTTCTGGATTGAGTCTTCTTCTTAGTTGCTTACATACACTGCCTTACTGATGCCTTATTGCAAGTCCACCATTCCTGAGGCTATTGTGGGGGATGATATTTGCGTGACTAATATTAGGCACAGTGTCCTGCTGGGTATGTTTAATGCCCTACACTTTGATTCTCTGTAGAGTTCTTATTTCATAATTAGTCTGACTGTATGTATTTTACAAATGAATGCGTGCCAGAGTTTCAAGGAAAATGGCATACATGGTACCGTATTATTTATGATATTAGTTTTCATTAGTATTTAGTATTAGTTCATTGTATTAGTTTTTATTTAAGGAGGACACTTGGTTTGACAGAAAGAACCATGTTCTGGATGGAAGTCAAGAGACCTGGATTTTAGTGTTGATTTTGCTGCTGATTAATATTATGTCATTGGGCAGAATGATGATATCTACTATCCTCTTCCATGCTAATATTTTTATTCTCATATATATGTGAGAAGATAGTTACTCAGTGTAATCATTCCTGTGAAGTAATGGTAAGTGATTTCCTTGCTACAGGTGATTGCTTTATATTAAAAATTAACTATTGCTTCCTGTGTTTTCAGCTTCGGGCTCAGAATCAGGTCCTGAAAAAAGGTGTTGTGGATGAACAGGCGAATTCTGCTGCTTTAAAGGTATGAAACAGTATTTGTATTGTGAGGGTTAAGTTAGTATTTGGTGATACTCAAAGCAAGGAATTCAGCTGGTTTTCTGTGTTGAAGTCCCAACTATGACACTGATTCACTAGGGATGGGAGAAGGTAATAAAGTTTTTTGTGTTTGACTTTCTTACTTGCTTAGGTATGAATGTGATGCACTTTGATTTCCTTAGCTAAAAATCACAAAAAAGAATTATTTGACTTTATCTCCTGCATTTTTCTTATACCTTACGGCCTCTCTTTAGCTGAATTCATGGGGATTAATAGAGCTTCTTATCTGTCTTCATCACTAGACAGCACTCTGAGGGGGCCTTTGTCATATTCATATGCCCAGTATTCAGCAGATTGTTGTCCCCTAATGAATGGATTTGAAAGTGTGAATCATTTAGTCCATTAATCTTGCTTTTGGGTTGAGCTCTTTAATAGTAATAACCTGTGTAAATCAGGTTACTCTGTGGGAGTGATATATTTTATCATCAGCATCTTTACTACCTGAGGGGTGAAATACGATAGGAGATGAAGAAATTTGTTTCTACCTCATTCTGGTAGGCATGTCATAAATATTGCTTAGTGATATTTTTAGTTGGATAAATTACGATACAGATTTCTTCTTGGCCTGTTTCCATTAAATATACTGTCTGTGTCATTCTTCACTCTCTCCCTTGCTCCCTGTTGAGACAAAAGGGATTAGGATTCCCCTTTACTCAGGGCGCCTGGGTGGCTCAGTTGTTGAGCTTCTGCCTTCGGCTCAGGTCATGATCCCAGGGTCCTGGGATCGAGCCCCACATCGGGCTCCCTGCTCTGCGGGAAGCCTGTTTCTCCCTCTCCCCCTGCTTGTGATCCTGCTCTCACTGTGTCTCTCTCTGTCAAATAAATAAATAAAATCTTTAAAAAAAAAAAAAAAAAAAGATTCCCCTTTACTCATATCTCTTTCTGGAATAGCCCCTAACCAGTGACCTATCCAGGGTGATTCCACTCAGGTAACCCAGAAATACGTCCTTTTACTTAGCTTTACCCTAGAGAACTCTGTCTTGAGAGTGCCCCCCCACTCAGGTGCTGTTGCACGGACTTGGGGCTGAGGCGGCTGAGAACACCGTACCCATACTTCCAAAGCTGTCCGCGCCCAAGCCAGGATTATTAAAACTAAGCTTATTTATAGTCACGATTTGTTAGTCAGTTATTATTTAGCCTAAATCATTGAAGAAATAGTCATTAATCTCTTAACAATGTTTAAAACCTATGACTGGGAAGGGTATTTCCTCGTGTGTCTTAGTAGCCCACTCTGGGCATGTGACAGCATCCTGTTGCTGGTTGTGTTTGATTAACTCTGCGATTTTGCAATGGTGGTGACATTGGTGATGGTGACGGCAGGTTCTGTTTGTTGAGCTCTCGCTGTGTATTAGGCATTGTGCCAAGCACATTGCACCCCCTCTGTCAGTTAGTCTTCACACAAGTCTGTGAGCGCAGATAACGGTATCATCGTCCCCAGTGCAGAAACTAGGGTTTACAGAGAGGTTGAGATAGCTGTCTTCTGAAATTGGTGATTGGTTAATGGAGTTGGAGCATTAGTCAGCTGGTGATGAACTGTAAGGATGTAAAGAAATTACTCTTTGTTTTACTATTCATTGCGGTGGTTATTACAGTTCTAGTAAGAACGGCAATTTGCTGGTTTGCTCAATGGGAAGGTTGGGATGTCTTCTGTTACAGCAGGCTTTTGATAGGTTGGGTTTGTCTTTTCAGTGAGTTGTTGGACACAGTAAGCATTCATTGATTTGGATTTCTTTAATTTGAAATACATGATGATTTGGATATGGGCTGGGTCTGTATTTACCATTAAGCTCCAAGCAAAAATTAAGGGCTTACTAAAAAACAATAGAAAAGATAAATGTTTCTCTACTTAATGGAAACATTATTCTAGCCTTCTGGCTGCTTGCAATGGGCAGATAATGTCAGTAGCTTGCAGACACCAGCCTTTGGTTTCTAGGTTGCTCTTTCAATATACTTCAGTCACTTTGTCATTAAAGCTTGACCTCGTCTTAGCTTTGCAATGGTTTTTCAGTGAAAGTAATATAACTGCACTTCTTTAAATATACAGTAGTATATGGTCATCTGTGTTTGATTACCAGTGAACACAAAGTTGTCACAATATCATAGGTAAAATATAGTGAGAATAATATTTTTTTTAAGATAGAGCAGAGCTAAATACTTCTCTAGATTTCCACTGTCTTACCTCATTATGGTGTAAACAGTATAGAATGGACAGTAGAAGATACATTGTTTAAATTTTAGATTTTGTTTCTATTTTTACTTAAAACTTTTAGGTGAACTGATGCAGAACACACAGCATCTAAAAATATTCTTGTGTTAGGATAATATTGATTTTTATCTTGGACAAATCAGAAATAGTTTAAAGTAAAATTAAGTGTAGTGGAAGGACTTCATTTTGAGTGACTTAAATTCAGGGAGGATTTATTGAAAAAAATGAATGCAAATAAATTGCTTCCTATTCTTACTTACTGAAGGGCATCATCAGTGAGTAGGAGGTTCTCTTTCACAATTCAGGTTTATAAAATTGTCCACCTCAGGCGTTGTGCCTCCTCACTGCCAGACGCCTATGTAACAACATATTTTACTTTAAGTTGATGACTGTTATTTCAGTATATATGCTTTTTTAATTTTATTTTTAAATTTACTTGGTTTGGCTAAAAAAAATGATTTTGTCAAAAAACAGAGCTAAAAACATGGGAACTGGCATGATAAACATACAACGTGAATTCCCTAAAGCAAGAGGTTTGATCATATTTTAGTGAAACAAAAATAATTTCATTATTTGAAACCTTAAGGCTAAATTATAAAGAATGGTCTGTTTTCACTTTGATGTAGGAACAACTGAAAATGAAGGATCAATCATTGAGAAAACTACAGCAGGAAATGGACAGTTTGACATTTCGAAATCTGCAGCTTGCCAAGAGGGTAGAACTACTTCAAGATGAATTGGCTCTAAGTGAACCCCGAGGCAAGAAAAACAAGGTAGGTCAAATAAAAGCACGTTAGGGAGGCCTTGTCTGCTAGGTACAGACATCTCCAGGCCATCTGGGTTTTAACAGAACACCTCCCCTCCAAACTCCCTAATGTTCTATTATTACGCCTGGGTATTGGTTCAAGGAAGCAGACACTTATGATTAATATATGTAGTAATATTAGAGGCATTTTTATACGAAAGTGAGTTTTGAATAATTTGTTAGGAGCAAACATGCACATACTAGATTTAGTGTCTGAGAAAAGTGAAAGGAATATCTCATACTGGTCAAAATTACTGATATCTTTCAGTTATACTGAGTTGCCATTAACTCAAGGTAGGGCAAATAAAATGAGAAACAGTGTTGAAGTGTAACAGCTCATGTGAAAGTAGCAATTGAAATACTCATTCCTTAGGCTTGAAAATTTGCTGTAAATATTTCTTAATATTTATTTTTATGAGGCCAATTTAGTATTCTTGTCTGGTCATGTAAAAATAAACTTTATCCATTATGGTTTATGTAGTGAGACATGATTCTTACTTCCATAAGATGGATGGTCTGGTACTTTTGAACATTCTGTGATTAAGAAGTTGCTTTTTTTTTTTTTTTAAGATTTTATTTATTTATTTGAGAGAGAGAGAGAGAGCAAGCACAAGCAGGGGGGAGGGGCAGAGGGAGAAGCAGGCTCCCCGCTGAGCAAGGAGCCCGATGCGGGACTGGATCCCAGGACCCTGGGATCATGACCTGAGCCGAAGGCAGACGCTTAAC
>NC_138378.1:58400540-58424492 GCF_054177405.1 Leptonychotes weddellii
TTTTTAAAGATTTTATTTATTTATTCATGAGAGACAGAGAGAGAGAGAGAGAGAGAGAGGCAGAGGGAGAAGCAGGCTCCCAAGGAGCAGGGAACCCGATGCGGGACTCGATCCCAGGACCCTGAGATCATGACCTGAGCCGAAGGCAGACGCTTAACCATCTGAGCCACCCAGGCTCCCGTAGTGATTGACTCTTTAAGTCTGGTGTGTATATAGAGCAGCACCCGGCAAGTGTGTGGATTGAGGCAGTAAAAGTAGAAGGGTAGGAGGGAAGAAGAAGGCCTACAGGAACTCCGAAGCAGCATGGTATGGAGGGAAGAGCACGGGCTTTGGGGTTAAGCCCAGGCTTGAATTCTTTGTCTGCCATTTTAGCTTTGCAACCTCAGTTTCTTCATCTGCAGCATGGGGATGATACTCTCAGTTTGTTGAGTATTAAATGGGATCCTGTAAAGGTGGCTAGGACTGTATTTACCATATGATGGACAATCAACATAATTCTATGTTAGTACCTTTCCATATACATGTCTCCTACATGAAAGAGTTCTCTAGAGTGGTAATTTTCAAATAAATGGGGAATAGAGAGGGCAAAAACAGGTATGTATTAGAATCACTTGGGGAATTTTGTAAAAAAAGACGTGCTCTGGAAATTCTGAGAGACCCTTGGGGAACCAATAGCCATATCTACTTCAGACATGCTCCCCAGGTTAGTGAGATCCTCCCCCAGTGCTGTTTTCACAGAGGCTTGGATGTAACACGTATGAACTTATGAATTAATGTTAATTAAAGTTTTCCAAATTTGGAAGCACTAATGACCCAGAATGCCCAGAATATGTCATTCGGCTGTCTTCCTTGTGCAGCTCTTGTGTCCTAAACATGATGGAGATTTAATGTTTTGTTTTGTTTCTATTTATTTTTTATTTTTTTAAGATTTATTTATTTATTTGAGAGAGCGAGAGCACTTGCACAAGTGGGGGGGGAGGGGCAAAGGGACAGGGAGAGAGAGAATCCCAAGTGGACTCTGTGCTGAGCACAGTGCCCGATGTGGGCCTCAATCTCATGACTTGAGATCATGACCTGAACTGAAATCAAGAATCGGTCACTTAACTGACTGAGCCACCCAGGCACCCCTGTTTTGTTTTATTTTTAATACAGTTA
The DNA here is from genome assembly GCF_054177405.1 of Leptonychotes weddellii. NCBI lineage: Eukaryota > Metazoa > Chordata > Mammalia > Carnivora > Phocidae > Leptonychotes > Leptonychotes weddellii. Next base: position 58,401,696 of record NC_138378.1, read on the forward strand.
CTCCATTTTCAGAGGGCTTTCTAATCATTGGTTCACATTGGATCAGTAAGTAACTTCATTTTAAGTGAGGAGTGAGGGCACAAGAAAGGCAGAAAAGGGTGGTGACTGATGTCTGAACACAGTTTCATTGTTAGACCATCCCTGGAATAGTCTCAGCTCTCGTATTCCATGAAAACAAATGTTCATTATTGGCTCTGTTAAATAGTGCTATTCTTCTATGTAGAAAAAGTTAATATTGGTAAAAAAGGAAAAGGAAGGTTTTTTTCATGATTTTTGAGCTTTTTCCTTGTTTATTTATAGTAGCTTTATTTTATATGGTTTTATGATTTTTTAAAAATTAGAAATTTATGAAACTTTTGTATGAACTTATCGTTGTGAATTCTAATTAATTTATTACATTTTCCTAAAGGAGTTTAACAACTCATACTCATGGAATTGCTAAAACTGATTTCCCAAACCAGAAGATCAACTTGAAATGATATATATTTTTTTATTTTTCTAAATTTACATTCAGTTGATTAACATATAATGTATTATTGTTAGTTTCAGAAGTAGACAGTGATTTATCAGTCTTATGTAATAACCAGGTCTCATTACGTCATATGCCCTCCTTAATGTCCATCACCCAGTTACCCCATCCCCCCAGCCCCCTCCCCCTCCAGCAACTCTCAGTTTGTTCCCTATGATTAAGAGTCTCTTATGGTTTGTCTCCCTCTCTGATTGAAATGATATTTTTTAGCATATTTTTATGGCTAGCTTTCTGGGCCTGCTGTGTCTTCCAATAGAACTACTCCTGAATTCATCTGCAAAGAATAGTGAGCCTTATCTGTTCATTCTCTCTTTCTTTTTTGAGCTTTCCTGCCCATTCCAATATTTGCAGTTCCTACTTGTGTCAAATAGGAAAAGTTAAATGATGGATTGTATACCTTTTGCAGGATTCTTTGAGAATGTGCACGTGTAGAAGAGACAAGCTACTAAGGTGATAGAGAATCTGTGTACCTTAGGATGTTTCTCTAAAGGATGAAAGTTATGTGGACATAACTTATTCTTTCCATCAGAAAAGTGGAGAATCTTCCTCTCAGTTGAGTCAAGAGCAGAAGAGCGTCTTTGATGAAGATCTGCAAAAGAAGATAGAAGAGAATGAACGGTTGCATATACAGGTGAGAACATTTTTGTTTTCCCCATGAGTTAAAAATGGGTTGTATAATCTGGAATGTGGAAAAACCCATGCAGGGTAGAGTGTTTTATGTATGTGTTTTAATGTTTCCTGTGGTTGTTAGGTATATATGTCCCTGTCGTTGATTCATTTCTTAAATCTCATTCATATCTTAATCTGGATGTGTGTTTTGAAGTATGCATTTGTTTAGAGGATGGCAGAATAACTTTGTTAAGTTATTTAACAGAATAACTTTATTAAATAACAGTACAGAAATATACTAGGCACTGTTCATTTTATCTAGAAAATGATCAGCTGGATCATTTAGATGGGGGCTTATCAATAAGTAGTGTTTGTTTTTTAAATTATTACCGTTTAGTTGGTTTCTGTTTGTTCACCTGTTAGTCTATAAGGTCTGTTCGAGTACACACCATGTCGGTTTGTATGCCTTCCCCCAGGACAGGGTCTTACTCATGGCGGGAGCTCAAATATATATGAAATGTTGAATAATCAGTGTTTGCCTCCCAACATTCAGCTTATTTAAGAGTCATAGTGTAATGTCTCTGACTGTGCCTCCTAAATTTTTTGTGAAATGGTGAGCATAGTCAAATGGTGGAAAATAAATATGCAGTAATTCTCAGTTTAACATTTTGCAGCTGTTAGAAAAATGAGCTTTGAAAACCTCAGTGCGTTTTGTGTTAAGCATTCATAATTCTTAATTAGCACTGGATTCTTATTAAGGAAAAGAGCTTTACCTGTTTTAGGGATAACATCTATTTGAATTTCGCTTATTTAATTGTGGAAGTTAGCATAGCAGAAAAGTTATGCCCTGGTCAGTTAAATTCTCTGTGTGCCAGAAGTTGAAAGAAATCCTAGAGCCTAAGAGGAAGGAGGTTGTAGGCTTCGGCATCGATCTCCTGTGCTCAGATCTCATTTCCGCACTGGGCAAGTTGAAACTTTGGTTTCCCATGTGGAAAGGAGGGATAACAGTAGCACTACCCCTGACGTACTGTGAGGATTCTGTGAGATCAAGCCTGTGCGGGTGTTACGCGGTGAGCGTATACAACCATGTGGAAATTGCTCAGTGAACAGTCACTGCTTTTGTTTTTCTCTCCATTTATATATATTTGGATATTGTGAGAAGAGAAAATGATCTTTTCTTTTCAGTTTTTTGAAGCTGATGAGCAGCACAAGCATGTGGAAGCAGAGCTGAGGAGTCGGCTGGCCACCCTGGAGATGGAGGCGGCCCAGCACCAAGCTGTGGTCGATGGCCTGACGCGGAAGTACATGGAAACTATCGAGAAACTGCAGAATGACAAGGCCAAACTAGAAGTAAGCCCCGCTGTTGGGGAGAGCACGTTAAAAGATAGTCAGGGCTCTTGTGACTCTTCTGTGCACTTTACGGAATGCACAGTTAGTCATTCAGGGGGAGGCTGTTGCCTGTGGTGTCTCCCAAGTGTGCCCGTATGTATAGCCTGAGACATCTACTTTTCTTTTTCTTCTAAAATTCAGGTAAAATCTCAGACTCTAGAAAAGGAGGCCAAGGAATGTCGGCTTCGAACAGAAGAATGGTATGTGGAAATGTGAATTTCAAGGGGCCCTGAAGTAAGAATCAGAAGACCCGAGTTTTAGTTTAGCGGCTCCTCTCTCTTACTCTCACATTTGAAGGGAGCCAGGAACAGGCCGTCTCCAGGGTCCTCCTCAGTTCTGTTATCTCTAAGGCCTGACACACTCTTGGTCAGCTGGCTTGTGCATTGGTCCTCAGCCTGCAGATGTTTGCGGCCATGGAAGATGGTGTCCTGGGGCTCCTATACTGAGGACTGGATAGAGAAAGCTTTCTGAGAGTTCCAGGCAGGAAAACTAACTCCTTTTCACCGTGCCAACCTTTTAGTGGTACATTTTGGATAAAATAGAGACTATGGGATCTAATTTGGAGATACCTAAATCTTAAAATTCAAATGGGATGAATTAATGGGTGGTAAAAGCATACTCCAGCATTTAGTTGACAAATGACATAATATTAGGTTTCCATAGAATCAGTCACGTGAATTTCTTTAGTTGCATTGGTAGAATTACATGCATGGTTTGGATGTATACCCATGCTCCTAATTGAATCAAAAACAGAAAAGTTACTAGATTTTGAGCCCAAGGGGGGGAAAATCTGATATAATACTTAGAAAAGAACTTTACTGTAATACTTGAACATTCAACATTTATGTTAGCACATAAGAAAGATAAAATTTGTGATTTTGAAATGGCTTTAAGATTACTTTGCACTTGGGGAAATAAACTGACAAGATTGTACTAGATACTGGGACTGTGATAAATTCTGACAGTCTTAACGTCATTGAACAGAAGTTTCAGGGGCTTCAGAATTGAGGATTAGTATTTTTCTTATCTTCATCTTTTAGTAACTATCTACCACCGAGAGTATCCTGGTGTCAGGCACGAGTCTCTAAAAGCTTGATACCAGCTGTTGTGGTAACAAGGAAGTGAGAATCCCCTGTCTGACTGGTGATCATGTGGTTTTGTGTTTTTTTTCTTTTAGTCAATTACAGTTAAAGAATCTTCATGAAGATTTGTCAGGTAGATTAGAGGAATCCTTATCAATCATCACGGAAAAAGTACCTTTTAATGATACAAGTAGGTATATTATGTACAATTTTCCATTATTTGCAACTTTGGACCTCTCTCTCTGGTAACGAACTAATTAAAAAAGTTTTTAATCTATTTGACAAAAAACATCATTGGCTCAACAGAGGGTTGCTTTCTTTTTGTTTTTTTGATCAGCTGTGGCTCTCATATATGGAGGCTGATTTCAAAGTCAGCCTTCCTGGAAAAGGTAACCCACATTTTTTTTTTTTTTTTTTATTGCGCATATTGAGCATATCCCTAGGTTAAAAACCAACATGCACATAAAGTACTTGAAAATTTGTATGAGAAAAGCTGTTCATGGTGGGGAGAATGGGGGAAGGGCAGTGGGAGATGCATCTTCTCAGCCTGGTATCTCCTGCACTTTTGGTGATCCCCACTGATAGTTAGGGAGCTGACTTGGGTAAGTCCTGCTTCCTATTCATCCTGAGAATGGTTTGGTAATTTACATAGCCAAGAGCAAGAAAAATAACTTAAAAAAAAAAAAATCAACTTACAATGTATAACAGATGTCGATTTTGTAATGTTTAGAGAAAAATTAAATCAGAACCTTGAAAACAAAGAATATGTTTTGTTTAATTGCTTGGAATTTTGAAGCATATATTCAAATAAGTAGAGATTTCCTTTTTTACAGTCTGATGATTAAAATTTTTTACTTCCCCTAAATTTTTCTTCCGAAAGACCTAAGAGGAAAGAAAAGACATCAAAGAAAAACAGTTTGATCTAACACTGAAATCTGCATATGTCATTATTATATCAAAGCCTGAGTTCCTCTGAAAATAACACCTGTTTCTAGTTTCTACATTAATGTAAATAGTGCTAGCATACTTTGATCCACTAGACTTGAAATCTTGGCATTTCGTTTTCCCTTTAATCCTTCTCTCAATCATCAGGTTCTAATAATTTCCTTCTGGATCTCTTTTGGATTTATCTTTCCTTTTTCAGTACTAGTTGTCACTCTGCTTTAGATACTTATGTCAGTGTGGGTTACTTTTAGTTCTGCAGAACTTAGAGATCATTTGCTCAGTGCCCAGCTGGATAGAGAGTACAAGGGATATAAAAATTTCTGGGGTAAAAATCTCTACCCTAAAGGAATTTATAGTCCAGAAGGGGAGAGATAATGTATAGAAATGTCTAAAATATAAGCTAACCTGTTCAATAAAGAGACTCTTGGGGTTTCCGAGGAAGGACAGATTACTGCTGGAGGGGTTGTTTGGGGAAGTCTTTTGGAAGAGGTGTGCTTTGAGCTGGGCCTGGATATGTGAGGAGGTTTTATTGGGCAGAGATGCATGAAAATGAACCAGGGAATTAAGTGGAGTGTGGTACGTGGGACACAAGGTGCTGTCATGGTCTGAGGAGCAGTAATTAGCTAAGTGTGATAGGAGGCTAGGATGGGAGGGGGTAGGCAAGTTCTCAAAGGGTGGGTGGGGTTAGACCCTAGAGTTGTGGGCCAAGGAGTTGGGACTCAATTCACAAGATGGTGGGGGTGTTGAAGCCTTTGATCCAGGGAATGTCACGATGAGATCTGTGCACTCACAGAGTTAGTCTGGCAAGGGTGTAGACTGCCCTGGAATGGGGAAAGGGGGCCAAGACTATTGTGGTGCTAGTCCTGGTGTGCTGTTAACGGAGGCTGGAGCCGAGTTGTCAGGGAGATAGATGCAAGCGGGCAGGGGCACTGGAGGAGGCAGTGTGGGGGAAAGATGTGGTGCCAGTGACAGAAATCAGAGAGGCAGATGAGGGGCAGGTTTATGGGGAAGATGATGAGGTTAACTTTGTTGTTTAATATTCTGACAGATCGGTGTACATCTGTCTTTCTATTGGGGTACGCATTTCTAAGTTAAAGCCTAGACCGTGGAGAGAGACTGGAGTTGACCCTGTTGGGATGGATGGGCCTTGAGAGTGGTGGGAATGAGGGGTACCAAGTGCAGAGAGGCCCGTGCAGCGTCCTTGGAGAGTTCTCCCTCACAGGGGTGAGGAAGGAGAGGGGCTGAGGTGGCGGAGGTGGTGAGGAGCTGGGGAAATGAGGTGACATGGAAGCCGGGGAAGGGAGTGTTCAGCCTGGTGGTGCTGGGCAATTCTAGTAGTGTTGTGGGGACCTCAGAGAGGGTGAGGTGACAGTAAAGGCAGCTGTTTTGGTGACTCTGAGAACTCAGTGTTTCCTTGCAGGGTAGAGGTGGGCAGCTGAAGGCTAGCACGAGGGTTAGAGGTGGATGGGTGCTGAGGAAACAGGCAGAGACATGCTGGTCTTTGAGCAGCGGGAATGAAAGAGGTGGGGAAGGTTGGGAGCTCAGCAGAGGATTCAGTATGAATGAAGTAAAGGGGAAGAAGTCACTGTGGAGATAGAATTTATAAAGCTGCCACAAATGCTTTTTTTGAGAGTAATTTTGAAGGTGTAGGGAAGAGGAGGGAGTGGTTGATGGATTGGGCCCTCAGGGGCCAGAAGGAGCTATTGCTGGGGACCCAGGGGGAAGATTAGCTGAGGACAGGATATGGGAAGCCATGGACTCTGAGGTGGAGGGTAGGAAACATAAGAACCCCTTGGGCTTTGGCCCTGGTCTTCCTGGAGTTGTAGGGGGAGGCCACCCTATCCGTGGGGCAGGGGAGGAGAGGAAGAATGGTGTTAGGGGCTTAAAATGGAAAAGGCTTGGAGCAAATGCCTTGGGAAGTGACACAGCAGTGAAGTCATGGATTGTGGAGTAGCCTTGAAATCCCCTGAAGTTTGGTAAAATTAGGTTGTCACGGACCCTGATCTTCTTTTGTGTTAGCAAGAGCATTGTGGGAAACGATGGACTGGGCTGGGAGGGATAACAAGCAAGGCCCAGAGAGGACTGATAGGAAAGTAGACCGACTGTGGATGGGAGACCAAGCCCTTGGTAGAAATGGGGCCATAAGAGAGAACTGGGTGAGAGCGGCATATGGACTTTTAGAGTCAGATTTTGGCACCAGGTCTTTCCGACTGAGGACCAGGCAGAGGAGGGGAGGTTTGAGTGGCTGAAGGGGTGTGCAGAGATTAATAGAGATGGAGGAGGGAACTGAAGTGTGAGGCCAAGTGTCGGGAAGCTATCAGAGGTTGGGGATGGAGTCTGGGGTAGAGAGGAGGACTGTGAGAAAATAAGGAAGCCAACCCAGAAGAGTTAGGATCGAGTCATTGGGATCAGCAGTGGCAGGCATTGGTAGGCTGTCAAATATCGTAGTGTCATGAAAACCGTGGTATTTTTGGATGATTGGTATGGCAGCTGTGTGCGGGGTTATTTTAGAAGGGAGCATGACTGAACATGGCAAGATCGTCATGGGCCTTTCTAAGTAATCTTGATAGGCCTCAAGTTTTTTGAAATGATTTCTTAGAAATAGAAAGTCGGGGTTTGTTTGTTTATCCTAAAGTTAAAAAAATTTGGGGGCCCCTGGCTGGCTCAGTGGGTAGAGCATGCGACTCTTGCTCTCTGGGCCGTGAGTTCAAGCCCCACGTTGGGCATGGAGCCTACTTAAAAAAAAAAAAAAATTAAAAATTGGAAGTATTACTTTATCTGAGAAACAACTGATTCTATATAAATTCCACTATTCTCTTATACTATGATTGTGGCTTTGATCATTTAAAATTTTTACGTAAAGCTGATTTTGCTGCAGAGCATTCATTATTTTTCAGTTATGCTGTTTTCTTATAAACGTAAAATGACTTAATATGCATCCATTTTTGTTTTGTAGAATATAGTCAGTATAACGCTCTGAACGTTCCACTCCACAATAGGAGACATCAGGTAATGATGATGTTTTTATTTTCAGCGATGTGTATGTCAAACTTTCCAGAAACAAGAATTTATTGTTTGGGCCTCTGTTTAATGCACTCAACTGTTGTGTTTAACTTTGGCTTTACTTTCTCATACATTTTTTTTAAAAAATTGCATAACTTGCTATTTATTGAATTCATAAGTAATACAGATTTTTGCTCTCATCTGATACCATTAGAACTGAATTACGGGATGCACTTACTTTGTGAGCCATACCTTTCTTCTAGGTTGGTGGGCCTCGCACTTACACATTCTAGGTTAAGTGAAGGAGGTCTGTTTGCCAAAACTGGTGGCTTTCTCATTTACTTAGATGGGAATATTAAAATCCAAGTGGGAGCAAATGAATTTAAAGTCAGGATTAGTTATATTAGAATTTAAATGTTTTCTCTAAAAGCAGACTTTAACTAAAGTTGCCTGAGAATAGTAATTGGATAGTTGACTTTCTATACTTTTCATTTAACAGCTGAAGATGCGGGACATTGCTGGGCAGGCCCTGGCTTTTGTTCAAGATCTGGTGACGGCTCTTCTGAACTTTCACACCTATACAGAACAGAGGATTCAGATTTTTCCTATTGATTCTGCCATTGACACTATATCTCCGTTGAATCAGAAGGTAAATTTAACTCAGGATACCTGTTCTTTGCCCAGAACAAGTAGGAAGACATGTTCTTTCTTTTCGGACCACTACTGTGCATCAGCCAAGTGCTGTGGGGGACATGGAAGAAAACTAGAATTCACAGTCTTCAACCTTAAGATAAAATGTGGCAAACATGGACATTCTTAAGAAATTAAATACCGGGGAAGTGTGGGTGGTGAGGCCAGTAAGGGATGTGAGGTCATCAAGGAGGGGAGATTGCTGTTGCTGGTAGTGTTTGGGAACTTTGAAAAATGAGCAAGATTTGAAGAAGAGGAGAGAAATAGGACAGGTGTTTTTTCATCCAGAAGAGGGCAAGACCTGAGCAAAGTCACTCAGTAGGAAGGCGTAAGGAAGTGAGTGGAGGAAGGGGGAGTGGGGAGGGAGCAGGGAGCAAACTGTTTTGGCAAGAGTGTGAAGTCTTCGAAGTGGAGGAATGAGAGGTCAGATTGCAAAGGAAAAAACATGGTTCCAGACTCTGGAAAGCCCCTGGGGTCAGGCCAAAGCCCCAACTCTCTTGCTTTGTATGTAGGATGGGGGCCTAGTTTTTTTTTTCCAGACTCTGGAAAGCCCCTGGGGTCAGGCCAAAGCCCCAACTCTCTTGCTTTGTATGTAGGATGGGGGCCTTTTGTAGTTTTTTTTTTTAATATTTTATTTATTTGACAGAGAGAGAGATAGTGAGAGCAGGAACACAAGCAGGGGGAGTGGGAGAGGGAGAAGCAGGCTTCCGGCAGCACAGGGAGCCCGATGTGGGACTCGATCCCGGGACTCCGGGATCATGACCTGAGCCGAAGGCAGACGCTTAACGACTGAGCCACCCAGGCGCCCCCTTTTGTAGTTTTTTGACCAGGGTGTGACATAATCAAAAGTGCCATTTTATTGTTGGAAAAGTCAATTTCCTGGCATTTTTCTCTCTCCCTGTTTGTACTCACTGAATAACTTTTGTCACTGGGTATGTTTAAAAGCAAAAAAAAAAAAAAACAAAAACGTGTGTGGTAGAGTTGACCTTTCCTGCTGGGGTATGGAGTGGGAGTGAAACTGCTTCTCTGGTTGAGCTTTGGGGCATTTTCAGGGTGTGTGAAGTTTAAATAAGGAATAAGAAGAGGGTTGACTGTCATTCCCTTCAGTCCATGTGCTTTTTTGGGGCCTGGCAAATTTTGCTCCTTTCTTTCCTTTTTTCTCCCCAGCTTGTTCTAAAAAAGGATTTAAAGTAGCTTGCAAGACCACATTGAACTGAAAAGAAAAAAATAATGAGTGTATTAGTTCTGTATTGCCGTGTAATAGATTATACCAAAATGTAATCGTTTAAAACAACAGACATTTATTATCTCACACAATTTCTGTGGGTCAAGAATTCAGGAGAAAAGTATCATGATCTTTCATAAGCTTTTAGTCAAGAGTCGGCTGAGGCTGCATTCATTTAAAGACTTGACCCGGGTGGGGCATCTTCTTCCCAGGTGGCTCACTCACACGGCTGGTCAGTTGGCTGGAAGCCTTGGTTTCTCATCGAGGACACTTCTCTATAGGGCTGCTGGAGTGTCCTCAAGACATAGCGGTTAACTTCCCCTAGAACGAGTGATCCAGGAGAGCAGAGTGGAAGCCACAATGCCTATTATGACTTAGCCTGGGTACTGAGTACCATCCCTGCTACCATCTTATATTGGCCACACAGACCAGCCCTGAAACAGTGTGCAAGGGTAATCCACAAAGCCAAGAACAGCCAAGGCAGGGGTCATTGGGGCCATCTTGCAGGCTGGCTCCCACACGGAAGAAATTGAGGGATCTTGCTGTCAGTGTGTGCTCTAAGTGCCCCATAATGTGGCATTCTGAAACAGTTCTGCCACTCCTCCTACTTAGCTGATTTTTCTTCCCAGCTTGTTTGTGAGTATCATGCAGTGTTTCCAGGGTTTGACTAGTGTTTATGTCCATGTATCCTGTAAGTACCTTGTAGTATAGCAAAAGCTATACTCTGGAGTCAGACTACTGGGGTCCAACCACTTTCTGTGTCCCCTTGGGCAATTTATTAAACCTCTCTGTGCTTCAGTTTCCTGATATTTAGAATGGAGGTTAGAGTACATACCTCACAGGTATATATGTTTGAGGATTAAGTAGATAATACATGTGAAGTTCTAATAGTGCCTGGCACATAGTAAGCACTCAATAAAGGTTAGTTCTTATTATCATTATACCTTACACATAGGAAGCCCTCAGGAAGTGCTTGATTTTCATCAGTTTTGATCGGACTCCACGAATCTATTGAAGTTCATAAACAATCAAACTTTGGGCCTTTGAAATGCTTTTTAATTTCACTGTGGGAAAAAACTTTCAGATGACTTGGGTAGGGAAAAGAGTACTGCAGCGTTTTAATGTAAAAGTTATATTTTCTTTTATACTTCCTATAATATCAAAAAATATATTTTACTCAATACTTTGTTCCTTTTTTGGAATTTTATTTTAGCTTGTTGCCAAATTATGCCCACACAGTGAGAATCAAATATGTTAATCTTATCTGAAACACTTCATCACTTTTAAGAATTCATGTATTTATCTTAATATTTTACCTTTGGCCTATGAAAGGTTCTATGTGGTTTTTCTAATAAGTCTTATTATTGAATAAGGCTGTATTATTCTGAGAGTCAGAAACCACTTGTTAAAAGATGACCAGAATGTTTAGACTTGTTCATAGAATCCTAAAGTAGCATTTATGATTGAAGCCGAGAGAGATCAAGTGAGTTGCCTAGGGCCAAATATCTATAGTTTATAGTATGGCCAGTTGAATCACATTTCTGCATAATGAGATATTACATTTCTATACTGAGAAATCAGAATTTGAGCTGTTATACAGTACTTTGATAATTGAGATATTTCATAAGTGAAAATTAACTTTTTGCTTCTAAATTGTCTAAACACCTACAGGATTTTTTTTTTCTGAATCTATTCTTCATACTGAATTAGTTCTTTATAAATACTAAGGTATCAGTGAAAGTTACAAAAGTTTTTTACATCCTCATTTTGGTGATACTTATATTCCTGGAATTTGTTAACCCTGAACATTGTACACAGTAAAAATAAGAAGCTGTCCTCAATAGACTTGTTTTTTTAAAATGAGGCACATAACATAAAAATCTTTCATAGTTTTTATTTTCTCCTTTCTTTCTTTCTTTCTTTTTCTTTCCTTTCTTTCTTCCTTCCTTCCTTCCTTTCCTTTCCTTTCCTTTCTTTTCTTTTTTTTTTTTAAACTGAGACCTCTCTAGAGAAGCCGGTGTTTGGGGAAGGCCTGTTGGTGTGGGTTGTAATGCAGTGTCCTCTCTGAGTGTCCTCCTCGTTGTTAATGATGTCACCCCTCTTCAAGTTCCTCCTTTTGGAATGAGATGGGGACTTGGGGATTGTATTTGGAACTGTTAGAGGTGATCATCTCTGTTTTGTAAAAGCCAGACTTTTTTCCTAGAAAAAGTTTCCAGAAGAATTTAGGTTTATAACTCAGTGAGTCCATTTATAAATCTATTGATACTTGTTATTTTCCAGTGATGTAACTCACAGTTCTTTCCCTCCTAATGTAGTTCTCACAATACCTTCATGAAAATGCATCCTACGTCCGCCCTCTTGAGGAAGGAATGCTTCATTTATTTGAAAGTATTACTGAGGATACTGTGACTGTCCTGGTAATTTTCTTCTATGTTTTACAAATTCTGGAAGTGGAAGCTCCTCTTTGTCAAATAACACTATTAACCATGAAATTATTTTTCTTTTCCAGGAGACAACTGTGAAATTGAAAACTTTCTCAGAGCATTTAACCTCTTACATATGTTTTCTAAGGAAGATTCTTCCTTATCAGTTAAAAAGGTACTTACCCTTGAGGCCAAGGAGCTTGGGGAGTTGTGGGGTGTCCCCTGACCTGTGCTGGACTTGAACTAGCGACATGTGACCCTTGTGAGCTGCCTGATCTTTCTGCACCACAACCAATTTGGACTTCTATGAAAAAGGAAAATAATGGTTTGAGCAGCATAAACTTACATTTAAGAAAATTGAATTGTAGTGCACCAGTTAGGGTTTTTTGAGTAGTTCTATAGCGTGGTTACTGCTATAACCACATAATGCTGTGAGTCAGTATTTTCAGTGATTGAATCACACATTTATTGAAAGAAATCTTTCAGTTTTATCCTTTTTGCTGTAAACATTTAGATGGAGGTTATAGTAATTAGCTTCTACACTTGGATCTATAATCATTAGGTTTCTTTGAAGTGGTATTTTCTTGTTTTTATTGTTGGTGGTTTATTTAAGTTATAAACTAAAAACTTTATCTGCCCCAGCCCTCATAGAAGATATCATTTAGTAACCTTAAATATTCTTTGTTATGTATTTCTGGATGGGAAAGAGAAAATAATCCATGTAACTGGAAATTTGATAATTGATTTTATGTTTTGATACTTTTGGCCTAAAATTACCATGACCCCTAATTCGTCTAAATCTTTTCATCCTAAGATTTAGCCTTAAAAAAAAAAACAAAGAATAATACACCTGGAACATAAGAGAAATAAGAACATGTATGTATTATAATATATTGCAAGATAAGGTTTAGAAAATATGTAGATGAGTAACTCATAGATATTGAAAATATGCAAGTAATTATGGTTCATAAATCCTTATAAAACCAAAGTAGTAGGTTTTATCTTTTCAAAAATGTAAACTTTTGTTATTTAAAAAATTTAATATGTGTTAAAAGCCATTTTATTTACTAATTCTAACCAGACAAGGTATTTCAGTAACCAAATTTTCTGATTTGTGGATATCACAGAATTTTAGGAATCAGGGAATTAGGACTTAAACTAATAATTATGAATTATAGTTTCATTCAGATTCTTATATCTTATGGTTGTTCAATGTAAAGATTTTTGAAAATTGACTCTAGAAGTTTAAATAACACTAAATTGAATATATTTTATTGATTTGGCTTATGTTTAAGAGGACTCTATTTGAGAACCATTGCAAAGGAAGCATTTACTACTTGAAACAGTTATGCATTTTTATTTTACCTTAATTTATTTTTTCACTATTAAGTTTTTAGAAACATTGGGTAAGTCTTGATCTTAGATTCCTATTCTTGGAATGTTTTGTCCCCTACCTCATTATGTATTTATGTTTTTAGGCAACTTGTCATCATTGGTTTAAAAACCACTTTAATTGACAAGATGACACGTTTTTTAGTAATAAATGGGCTTAGTATTGAAAGAAGCTGTCTGGTACAAAGTAGAGAAAGAGAAGGAAAGGGATATGATTATCATTTCTGTGTTAATAATTTTCTTGGCTTTATATAAAAAGCAAAATTTTGCTTGATTACTGGCACATTTTTAATAAACACTGTTGAGAGTCCATGTGTTTTTTTTAACCATATAATTGTTTTCCCAAGTAACCATTTAAAATAGAAAATGATACAATGTATTATATGAATGTTAGCCATTGATTTTTAGATTTGTGTATATAGATTTTTTTTTCAATCTGTTTGGCTTTTACAAAGACATATAGGTTTCTTTAGGAATTCAATGTATGAAATATTTTTCTCCGCAAAAATAGTTTTTTTTATATTTTTCTTTTCTTTTTTTTTTTTTAAGATTTTATTTATTTATTTGACAGAGAGAGACATAGTGAGAGCAGGAACACAAGCAGGGGGAGTGGGAGAGGGAGAAGCAGGCTTCTCGCGGAGCAGGGAGCCCGATGTGGGACTCGATCCCAGGACCCTGGGATCATGACCTGAGCCGAAGGCAGATGCTTAACGACTGAGCCACCCAGGCGCCCTCTTTTTTTGTTTTTTCCTTTCTTTTTTTTTAAAGCAAGCTCTATGGGGCGCTTGGGTGGCTCAGTCAGTTAAGCGTCTGCCTTCTGCTTGGGTCATGATCCCAAGACCCTGGGATCGAGCCCCGCATCGGGCTCCCTGCTTGGTGGGGAGCCTGCCTCTCCCTCTGCCTCTGCCTGGCGCTCCCCCTGCTTGTGCTCTCTCCCTGTGTCCAATAAATAAATAAAATCTTAAAAAAAAAAATAATTAAGCTCTATGCCCAGTGTGGGGCTTGAACTCATGACCCTGAGATCAAGAGTACTATGCTCTATTGACTGAGCCAGCCAGGCAGTGCTCCTCAAAATTCTCTTTTCCCCTCAAAGTATTTTTAAGAGAAATAATTTTGTGCTGCTCTTAGGATGGAAAGACAATGGGCATCTGCTTTTTTTGTTTTTTGTTTTTTCTGTTTAGTCCTCTGTTAGTCGTTTGCAGCAAACAGGCGTGTGTATTGTGGTCTAGAAAATGGAACCTTATAAATGAGATCAGTTTTGTTTTTTTTTTCCCCTTGGAAAGTTTCTCTTTGGTTATAGTTGTTTGAGAATTCAGATGATTTATTATAGCTATTTGAAAATCGTTAGGATGCTCACTTTTGAAAAATCTGCTCATTCCTAGTTTAGAAGAAGAATGTGGATCTTCTCTTTGCACATCTGCATTGAGAGCCAGGAATCTAGAGCTGTCTCAGGACATGAAAAAGATGACAGCTGTGTTTGAGAAGCTGCAGACTTACATCGGTCTTCTTGCCTTGCCAAGTAAGTTTCTTGGTTGCTCATGGATCAGCTTGAAGAACTTAGAATATAAGAAGCTGGAGAAAGCAGATGTTTAGCTTGTTTGAATAGGAAGAGTATAGGAATCTGGAGTCAGAAAAACTTGAATTCAAATCCTCCAGCCTCTTACACATTTATGATCTTGGGCAAATCACTTTACTTCTCTGTACCTGTTTTCCCATTTATAAAATGGAGGTAAAGTGATTATTAAGTTAAATTAAGAATGTACAATATTAGGCATTGAAGACATGCATTAAATATTAATTTCCTTTCTCTCCATCTTCTTTTTTAAATGGAGAGGGGCAAAGCATAAGAATTTGTAACAACTTTCCAACAAGTAGCATAGGGGAGGGAGGTTTGGAAGGAAAAATGTCATTTGTTTCCCTTTGGTCTAACTTGAAGAGAGTATTTCCAGGTAATTGAATGGATCTCAGTTTAAATGATGTTTTGAGAATGCTGTGATTTTTCGGGTACTGTGATTTGTTTTTTTTGTAACAGCTTTAATGCGATATAATTTATATACCATATAATCTACCCATTTAAAGTATAATGTTCAGTGGTTTTTAGTATATTCACAGGTATGTGCACCATCACACATCAAAGTTAATTTTAAAATATTTTCATCACCTTAAGAAGAAATCCTGTATACTTTAGCTATCACCTCATTCCCCTGTTCCATGCCTCCCTGGCACTAAGCAAGTACTGATACACTTTCTGTCTATAGATTTGCCTATTCTGAACATTTTGTATAAATGGAATCATATAATATGTAGTCTTTTGTGACTGCTTTTTTTCACTCAGCATAATGTTCTCAAGATTCATCCATTCCTTTTTATTGCAGAATAATATCCCATTACATATCCCACCACATTTTATTTACCCATTAGTTGATGGACAGTTTGTGTTGTTTCCACCTTTTGGCTATTATGAATAATGATGCTATAGATATTTGTGAACAAGTGTTTGAGTGGGCATAGCCTTCATTTCTCTTGGGTGTATACCTAGGGGTGGAATTGCTGGGTCATATGGTAACTATGTTTAACTGTTGGCAGAACTGCCATACTGTTTTCTAAGGTGGCTTCCAACCAGCAGAGTGTGAGCGTTCTGATTTCTCCACATCCTCACCTGCACTTGTTATTATCTGACTTTTTGATTTTAGCCATCCTAGTGTTATCATCTGACTTTCTGAAGTGGTATATCATTGCAGTTTTGATTTGTATTTGCCTGATGTCTAATGATGTCAAGCATCTTTTCATGTCCTTATTGGCCATTTGTATATCTTCTTTGGAAATAGGTTCATTCAGATCCTTTCTCTATTTTTCAGTTTGGTTGTCTTTTTATTATTGAGTTTTAAGTGTTCTTCATACATTCTAGATCAAATCCCTTTTTGGATATGTGATTGACAATATTTTCTTAAATTTTGTGGGTTATCTTTTCACTTTTTTGATGGTATCTGTTGAAGCACGAAAGTTTTTTATTTTGATGAAGTCCAATTTATCTTTATTTTATTGCTCGTGCTTTTGGTATCATATCTAAGAATCTGTTGTCAAATGTGAGGTCATAAAAATTATCCCCTATGTTTTCTTCTAAGAGTTTTATAGTTTTAGCTCTTAGTTGTCTTTGATCCATTCTGAGTTAATTTTTGTATCTGGTGTGAGGTAAGGCTCCAACTTCCTTTTTTGCATGTGTTTATCCAGTTGTCTCAGCACCATTTATTGAAAAGACTTCTTTCGCTATTGAATGGCCTTGGCACACTTGTTAAGAATCAGTTGATCATAGATGTATGGATTTATTTCTAGACTCTCAGATTTATTCCAGTGATCTATGTATCTATCCTGTGCCAATACTATACTGTCTTGATGACTGTTGTTTTGTAGTTAGTTTTGAGATCAGGAAGTGAAAGTTCTCCTACTTTGTTCTTCATTTTCAAGATTGTTTGGCTGTTCTTGTTCTCTCACAATTCCATATGAATTTTAGAATCAGCTGGTTAGTTTCTACAAAGAAGTCAGCTGGGATTCTGATAGGGATTGTATTGAATCTGCAGATCAGTTTGGGGAGTTTTGTGGGTTGAACTGTGTCTCCCTAAAAGATATGTGAAATTCTACCCCAGCACTGATGTATGTAACTTTATTTGGAAATAGGATCTCTGCAGATGTAGTCAAGATAAGATGGGGTTCTACTAGTTTAGGGAGAGCCCTGTCAGTCCAATGACTGCCATCCTTGTAAGGAGAGATTTGGAGACAGAGACACAAGAGAGACTCAGGGAGGCCATATGAAGACAGAGGCAAGGATTGGAATTAATCCTGCCATAAGCCAAGGAACGTGTGGGGCCAACAGAAGCTGGGAGAGGCAGAGGAAGTGTGGCCCTGTCAGCACTTGGCTTCCAGAACTGTGAGAGAACTATCTTCTGTTGTTTTAAACCACCCCCTTTGTGGTACTTTGTTACAGCAGGCCTGGCAAACTAATGTGGGAGTATTGCCATCTTAATGATGTTAAAGTTTTCTGGCTCATGAACATGGTGTATTTTTCCATCTAGGTAGACCTTGTTTAATTTTATTTTGTAGTTTTTTGGAGTAAGCACCCTGATGTTTCTCAGGGGGTTCAGCCTTGGGCATGCACACAGTTGCCCTGGGGTGACAGTGGTTTTGTGAGGGCCCTTTCCCTGTTTTGTTTCTTGATCTTACCAAGGATGAGCTCCACTGATTGCTGGCTGACTGCCATCTTGTTTTTAACAATGCCTTTGGGGCATAAATTGCTCCACAGATGACCCCCTTGAATTTGGGCTTCTTTATGGGTATAGTTTTTGAGATCAGTGTTTGAGGTTTGTTATGACCCCAGGAGGGCCTTCTTAGCTGTTTTTCTTCTCCGCTCTGGTCAGCCAGCCAGCCTACAGTTTAACTTATATCTTTTATGAATCTACCAATTTCCTGTTAACTGCTTTCACCACAAGCTCCATTATTTTTGAGAGTGCCTTTAGACTTGAACTTCTCCATACTCTGTTGAGAATGAAATTAATTCCTTTGGGAACAGATTCAGAGTTTTCTGTTTTAAGGCCTGTGCCTCCCTTGGACTAAATCTCTGAGCCATGGTTCTGGTCCTGGAGATGGGGACAGTGATGCACTTCTCAGAGTAACACTCTTGCTTTAGTGGCTGAGCGCTGGGGGAGGAGGCAGGGGCTGGGGGGGTGGAGGGGTAGGGCCACAGCCTCCGGTCTCCTTGGCTTGCCTTTTTCAGTGTGAGCTGGGGCAAGGCTATGTATGGAGAACCCCAGTGTACTCAGCGGTACTGTGCTCAGGGTAGAACCTCCATCCCCCGAGTTGGGGCTGGGTGGGAGAACTCCCACCTCTTAGTCATACTCACCCCGAACTTAGCTTTAGCAACAGGTAGGTGGGGACAAGGGTGAAATGCAGCCCTCCAGCTGGCAGTTAGAGGAGATTATATTCTTGGCCTCACCAGTCTGGAGTGGGATTTGTAGCTCACTGAGCTGGTGAGGGGAGGGTGGGAATGGGTCTTTGTTCAAATACCACAGATTCTGGCTGTTCTTACTGAGTTGTTAAAGATTTTTTTCTTTTCTCCCCCCCTTTGTTTTTAAAAGATTTTCTTGAGTAAATGTTTCTTCATTTGCTGTATGCACTTAGGATCATTTCCAGAGTCTTATTAAATGGTTGTTTTTTGTTTGTTTGTTTGTTTTTATTAACATATAATGTATTATTTGTTTCAGGGGTATAGGTCTGTGATTCATCAGTCTTACACAATTCACAGCGCTCACCATAGCACATACCCTCCCCAGTGTCCATCACCCAGCCACCCCATCCCTCCAACCCCCCTCCACTATAGTTTTCAGGGGCACCCGGTGGCTCATTCGGTTAAGCGTCTGCCTTCGGTTCTGGTCATGATCTCAGGGTCCTGGGATCAAACCCCGTGTCGGGCTCTCTGCTCAGCGGGAGTCTGCTTCTTCCTATGCACTCCCCCACTTCTCTGCCCCTCTCATATTCTTTTTCTCTCTCTCTCAAATAAAATCTTTTAAAAATAAAATAATTTTCACCAGTTTTTTGGGGGGAGTGGATCTGTGGAGCTGCTCATGCTGTCATGTCAGAAGTGGAACTCTGAATAATGGTGTTTTTAGTGAGGTTCAACAAATAATGTGTTGGGAAAGAAGAAATTGAGAAATGTGTTCTGTAATAACAAGGTGGAAATTCACGAACTTTTATTTCAAAAAGAATCATAAAATATGTAATCTTACCTAACAATTTAATTTTGATTCTTAACCATTAAAAATGTTTGTGGATGTGGATCATGCAGATCAGTTGGATATGTCTATATTTATCACTGTTATATCTGAATGTGTCTGCAAAGATGTCAGGAGCCATAATTTCCAGCATATCACAGGCAGAATTTATTCTCTCTCTTCCCAAAAGTGGAGGAAGAAGGTGGGCTGTCAGTTTTTCAGGCGAAGAAGTCTTCTGGGGAAATGCTTAGGCTGGTGATTTTGGTTTCCTAGGTACAGAGCCAGATGGACTCCTTCGGACAAACTACGGTTCTGTCTTAACAAACGTTGGTGCTGCTCTGCATGGATTTCATGATGTCATGAAAGGTGAGGCTTGAGAAGGACATAAAGAAGCCGAAAACCTTCATCTTACTTTCTCAGATCTGCCCGAATGAGATTTAAACAAATACTGCCAAGGCTAATAGACCTCAGAGAAAGGCTTAGTAGCATTTGGCTTCTGTTGAAGTGCACAGCTCACTGCCGTCTGCTTTTTCCATCTGCTTCATTTCTGAAGGTAAACAAAGTGCTGAAGAGAAACCCTTGTGCACAGTACTTTAGCCAGAAATGCACTGCACTGATTTAAGGCAGGTGTGTGCATTTTATCAAGTCAGGCATGCTATTCAGAGGCATTTAGCAAAATACTTCGCACTTGTTAGAGCCCAAGCATGAAGGAGTTGAGGAAACCAGGGTTTAAAGTTCCAAGAAAGAATGTACTAACTTTCCACTCCTGTGCATTTTTATGTTTAAAGTGCCCATTTTAAGTCCTGTTTTGTTCAGGGGAACCTTGAGAAGTGCAGGTCTGGTTTTAAACTCTGGTCAGTGTTTAATTGCTATGGACTAAGAATATAGTCAGTTGAAGGACATTTCATATGCTTCTTAGCTAACTGTGATTCTGAGTTGACTTTTTAATCTATAGGTCTGCATGGCTTCTAGGTTTTTCTCTTCCTTTCTTTTCCTTTTGAAGGCAGTTGGGGCAGGGGAAGGGGGAAAGGGCAGAAGCAGTTATCAGAAATAGCCCAGATTAATAATAACCTAGATTATTCGTTGTGGTGTGGAGGTAACAATTAGGGACCAGTTACTAGTTTCACAGAAAATAATTTTAAAAACTAACGAGTGTTGGAAAGCATGTACAAGATGTGTATATTCAGGCCCTTCTGTAGATTGGCATGTAACCTGTGGCACTGGGAATCATTCATAGTTAGTGCCAGTAGTCTCACCTAGCACCACCTTACCATTCAGTGTGGAGAATGGGCCTTTTTGTGGCTTTTCTTCAATAATAAGGAATTTAAAAAATTGTTGTACTTCTGGAGCTAGCCCTGGCTGTAGGAGTCACAGCTTGAATAGACAGTCTTCGTGGCAGGTGACAATAGTTAGCCCCAAACCAGCAGAACTAGTCTGGTGTGTGGAGAACCCAAGGGCCTGGTGCCTATTTCCCAAGCAGCTTTTGGTTTGGGGAGTTCAGATCTAGCTGTGGTCCTTTCTTCCAGAACTTTAGTTAACCTAGAACTGGGCCACTGAAACCATAGGTAGCTCTGTTGCCACATTTTTTTTTTTTTGGTTTTATTTTCTAAATTTTGCTATGCCAACATAATGATTTCTTCTCGCTAGTGGTTTCTCTTGCATTCCTCTAAAGAAGGGGCTAGAGCGGTGGAGGGTAGCTGTCCAATGAGAAGGGTCTTAAACCTTCCTTTACGTTAAAAAAAATCTTGATTTTATTTATATTTCTATTTTAATTTATCTACAATTTTATACAGATGCTTTTTTTTTAAGATTTTTTTTTTTAAGTAATCTCTATACCCAACATAGGGCTCAAACCTACAACCCTGAGATCAAGAGTCGCACACTCCACCAACTGAGCCAACTAGGCACCCCCCCATACAGATGCTTTTATTCATACATTACATAAGATTAAGAAGACACCAAGCCGTCCAAATCAAAGAATGTTACTGTTGTTATTTGAGGCATGAGCTGATGGAACTTATGGGAGGATCAGTCACCGTCCCCTCCCCCCGGCCCCCTTAGTGCGTCCACTTGTTTCTGTCCTTGCAGATACAATGTAAAGAGAGAATATTGGGAAACATGAAGGGTGATTGGCAAGATTATGGGGTCCTGTTGCTAGGTTTACAGTTCAAATTTGTCTTCTTACCTAGCTTGGAAGACTGCTGTGTATCTCTCGGAGACTCAGAGTAAATATCAACTGGCATTAACAGAAGAAGCTTTGTGTTTCAGAGAACTCTCAAACCTCTTCCCTTGCTACTTCGCCCTGAATAATTGCTTGATCTGAGCTAGGAGGCAGGCAGGCAGGTGTCAGTGTAAAAAGAGAGCTAGAGATTTATAAACATGTCAATCTTACATGGATTCAAAATTGGAATGAATTAATCTTTTAACAAGGGAATTCTGAGAATTGTTGATCTTTAATCTCAGGTCTAAAGCAGATAGACCATAGGAAACATAAAAAGAAATCTCGGGGTGCCTGGGTGGCTCAGTTGGTTAAGCATCTGCCTTTGACTCAGGTCATGATCCCAGGGTCCTGGGATGGAGCCCCACATTGGGATCCCTGCTCAGCGGGGAGCCTGCTTCTCCCTCTGTCTGCCGCTCCCCCTGCTTGTGCTCTCTCTCTCCGTCAACTGAATAAATAAAAACTTAAAAAAAAAAAAAAAGTCTCTGGCATAGGTCACATGGTTTCTTTGTTCTTCTTGGATTTAAAATTTAATGTCAAGGAACACCCTAAATAATTGAAATCTTTGGACTCAATAAAGAGTGATCAATTGGATCAGGAGAATTCTTAGTCAAACTACAGTGGTGCTGTTTCAGTGGAACCATGTCAGCGTTCAAAGTACTGTATGACTTTCCTCAGTATCTCAGTCATCTACCAGTCACCTAAGATTACCTGCCAACCAAGTTGTATTAAGATTTGTGCACTTCCAGTAAAATGGTGACTACAACTTTCTGTGGTGTGTAGAAAGAAAATGTCTCTGTTGGGGCTAGCAGTTCAGTATATAAAACGTTCAGTGGGGCGCCTGGGTGGTTCAGCCGGTTAAGCGGATGACTCTTGATTTCGGCTCAGCTTCTAATCTCAGGGTCCTGGGATCAAGGCCCTTGTTGAGCTCTGTGCTCAGCGGGGAGTCTGCTTGAGTATTCTCTCTCTCCCTCTCGCCTGCTCTCCCTCTCTCTCTCTAAAATAAATAATCTTTAAAAAAAAATGTTCACTGTTCCAATTGAATTTTTATTCAGTTGGATATCGTAGGAATATATAGAGTATAATCATTTATTTTTAAAAGTATAAACATAATAGTAATGTACCAGTTAATTGGCTCCTTTGCTGTGACAGGTGTACCATAGTAATGTAAGGTGTTAACGGTAGGGAACGCTGGCTAAAGGGTATACAGAAAGTCTCTGTCACTTCTCTGTGAATCTAAAACTATCTTAAATTGCAGTTTACAAATTTATGTCTATTAAATATATAAGTAAAACAATTCCCCAGTTTTAAAATTTTAGTAAAAATAATTCTATTCAGGGGCGCCTGGGTGGCTCAGTTGGTTAAGCGACTGCCTTCGGCTCAGGTCATGATCCTGGAGTCCCGGGATCGAGTCCCGCATCGGGCTCCCTGCTCAGCAGGGAGTCTGCTTCTCCCTCTGACCCTCCTCCCTCTCATGCTCTCTGTCTCTCATTCTCTCTCTTGCAAATAAATAAAATCTTAAAAAAAAAA